>NW_005842735.1:632381-671970 GCF_000455745.1 Alligator sinensis | reverse complement strand
TGGTGAGCGGCCAGATGCAGAGTGGGAGCATGGAGCAGCAGTGTGGGGTGGTGGTGCTCTCCCTACCCGCCCCCGCATACTCCCTGGGACCTTTCAAAGTACCCCAGGAGTATGCATACCCCCAGTTGACAGCCTCTGAGCTAGATCAGTGATGCTCAAGCTCCAGCCCACAGGGCTAGGTCACCCAGTCTATGGGTCTCCCCACAGCTCTGGTGTAACCGAGAGCCTAGGGTTCTCTGGTCCTTTAAGGCAGCATTTCCCAACCAGTGTGCACACTGGTGTGCCATCCCAACAGCACACTGATGTGCCATCAGACATGAACAGGTGTGCCACAGAATTTTGGAAAAGTCTATCTACCTGTCCATAATACTCTTGGGGGGCACGGTGTGGCTCCAGCCATTGCCGCATACCCCCCTCCCCTGCTCCGCGGAGTGGTGGCAGCACAGGGTGGTGGGTGGCTGCGGCAGCTGTATTATCTGTTAGGGGCAGGGGGAGCGGGCAGTATGCCGCAATTTTTTTTTTTTTTTTAATGTAAGCATGCTGTGGGATGGAAAAGGTTGGGAAATGCTGCTTTAAGGGAAAAGCAGCCCAGCAAGGGAGCACTGCAGGGCAGGCAGGGCGCATCAGCTGCAGGTTGCTGGGGCAACAAGGCAACTGGATTGATCAGCAGGCACCTGCAGGCAGCCCAAGCAGTCTGCTGACCAGAAGGGGGCAGGACCCTGGGAGGATTTTAGCCTGAGGCTTCGGCTAGCAGGCTGGATGAAAATCAACAATTAAATAAAACAAAACAAAAAAAAACCCCTATATAGTTTTCATTTAAGATATGTTAGAACTCAAAAATATAATCATGGAATAGGGATTCTAACTTCTAATTACCATATTTCATGGTATACAGGTTGATGCAGTGTATAATAATGACCAGGTGACGCATCACCTGGACACAGGAGAAGAGCTGGATATCATATTTTTGAACTTCAAGAAAGCCTTTGGCCTCATGTCCCATGATGTCCTTATGGAAAAATTGGGGAACCGCAGCCTCAAGAATTTCACAGCCTGACGGCTGGCTCTGTGGATGGACGCAGAGAGTTGATAGTTCATGGAACCAAATCAGCATGGTGCATGGTGACCAGTAGCATCCACCAGGGCTCCATTCTCAGACCTGTACTCTTCAATGCCTTTATAAACAATCTGGACTCTGGTGTCAGAAGCAGACTGGCTAAATTCACTGACAACACCAACCTATAGGGAAGTGAGGTCACCCTAAAGGACAGGCTACCAATCCAGGCCGACCTCAAGATGCTTACAAGGTGGGCAGATCAAAATCTGATGACATTCAACACTGAGAAATGCAAGGTGCTCCACCTCGTGACAAAAACCTCACACCACACTTACAGGCTTAGCAGTGCTACACTCACTAGCACCACAACCAAGAGAGACTTGGGGGTCATGACTGACCACAAGATGAACATGAGCCACCAATGCAATATCTCAGCCGGCAAAGCAAACCAAACTCTGGCTTGCATCTACCGATGCATCTCAAGCAAGACCCAGGAAGTCATCCTCCCACTTTACTCGGCCTTGGTGAGACCACAGCTGGAATACTGTGTCCAGTTCTGGGCTCCGCAATTCAGAAAGAAATTGAAGAAGCTTGAGAGTCCAGAGGAGAGCCACGCAAATGATTTGAGGACAAAAGAGCAGGCCTTATGAAGAGAAGCTAAGAGACATGGGACTCTTCAACCTAGAAAAGTATAGGCTCATGGGTGACTTGGTGGCAATCTATAAGTACGTAAGGGGTGTGCACCAGGAACTGGGAGAACAACTGTTCATCAGGGCACCTCATGGGAAGATAAGGTCCAATGGTCACAAACTCCTGTAAGACTGTTTTAGGCTGAATATAAGGAAAAAATTCTTCACTGTCTGAATCCCCAGGGCCTGAAACAGACTCCCACCAGGGGTGGTGCAAGTACCTACTCTGGGTCATTTGACCCCTGCTGACTTCCTGCCCTTTGGGCAGGGGGCTGAACCCGGTAATCTTGTGAGGTCCCTTCCAGCCCTAGTGTCTATGAAATCTGTAAGTTGACCCCCATTTTTCTGATCCAAAAAGTTAGGTCAAATTTTACACCGGATCCACAGAATTCCTAACTTTTTGGATCAGAAATATGGGGTTGCCCCTGCATGCCCTCACTGTGGGCCAGGCCCCTGGGGGGCGGACACATGCTGCAGCGCCACTTGCAGGGGATGGGGCTGAGCTCAGCTGGTGCAGCGCAGGCAGCACTACTCACAAGGGATGGGGCTACGGTAGCCAAGCACCAAGCCCAAATCTGGCCCTGGCCCCCAAAAGCAGCACAGCCTGGGCCATGCCAACCAAGCGAGTGCCAAGCCCAGCCCCATCCCTGCAAGTGGCACCAGACTTGGTGTTCAGCTAGCGCAACCCCATCCCTTGCGAGTGTACTATGAAGGTGCTGCTCAGTCAGGCACTGAGCCCGGCTCTGTCCCCTGTAAGCTACGCTGCCTGGGCCATGGCAGCCAAGAGCTGAATCTGACACCACTTGCAGGATATGGGGCTGGGCTTGGCACCTGGCTGGTGCGGCCCAGGCAGTGCTGCTCACAGGGTACGGGCTCAGCAGCCAGCCAAGCAGCATTTCTGTAAGTGCACTTGCAGGGGATGGGGCCTCGCCAGCTCAATACCAAGCCTGGCGCCCTGTGTCTCCACAGTGACAGCAAGGCTTGCAGGCTTTGATATGGTGTATGAGTTGAGGTTGAATTTTAAGAGTTAAAAATTGTGCTTCAAAATTCGACTTATACACTGTAAAATAAAGTATATACTATGTGAGACAATATATCCATGTAACCTTTTTAGAAAAAAATGTATGAATAGGTCACAACAAGCCATGAACTATATTAGGGGACCAATCTTAGTCCCACCCCTAACCCCTGACCATTGCCACCAGAAGTCCCTCCCCTTGTCCCCTGGAAATTATTCTTTTTGGGAAGGGGGGTTGCCATTTTAGAACCAGAAAAAAAAACAAATCATACACTAAAAGTCAAACACCTACTATAACATATTTTAATTTTATTACAAAAAATATTTTTGTTGTGATTTGTGTTTGCATACTGGATATGGAGGTAATTGCATAATAACTCAAAAATAAATTCTTAGCTTTGTATATTGTGGAGCAGAAGGTGGGGGGTGGGTGTCTGTGTGTATATGGTGGGGGTGTGCGTGTGGGGGGGGTTGTGAGGGGATGTGGCTGCACATGTGGGGGGCATAGGGTATATTGGGAGGCTATGAATGTGGGGGTTGTGGGAGCAGGGTGTGGTTGTGATGTTTTTGGGGTGAGAGAGTGGGGGGGTGTGGGAACCCCCCCACACTTCTCCCTCCAAGGCACACCAGCAGGCATTGCCACTCTGGGTGCTTGGGCCCAGCGCCACATGACTCCGGGCAGCACTGCATATGGCAGCAAGGGGTGCATTCCCCACTGAGCCACTTCTATCGCTGGCGCTCACCGCCACGCACGCACAGTCCCCACACTCATGCAGCAAGAGACGGAAGCCCCAGGCACTGGAGTTGGCTGCCATCCCCGCCCCCTGCCACACAGGTCCAGGGGCAGGGAAGGCAGCTGGCTCCAGTGCGTAGGGCTTCCCTCCTTTGCCATGTGAGTGCAGGGGCTCCACATGTGCAGCGGGGAGCGTCAGCAATAAAGACTGCTTGGTGGGAGCTGTGATGTGCAGTACTGGCTGGAGCTGTGCACTTCTGGGCACCAGCAGCTGTGCCGAGCACAAGCACACCGAGCACCCCTGCCTGCTGTTGCTGCTGCCACCACCTGCTGGAGCTGTACACCATGAGGAGAGTGTGGGGGAGGATCGCCACCCCCCCCCCCCCCCCCCCCCACACCCACAAGCTGCTAACCTGTGCTCCGCGCTGCTGCCACACCCCTGGGCACAGGCTCCATGCTGCTGCCAGCCCCATGCTCCACGCTTCTGCCCAGCTGCAGCTCCGCTTCTTCCCCCACCATTTCCCTACCTGCTGCCCAGAGAAAGCAGGACGCCAGGGGAAGCCAAGCAGGATCCCCTCCCAGAAGCTGCCGGCTGGCCGGGCTGGGCCCTTATGCTTGAGGGTGGGAGCGAGGCACAATAGGCTATGTTGGGGGCATGTATATACGTGGCACCTCGCTCCTACCCTCATGTGCGGAAGGGCTGGGTGGGGTACAATTTGTTGGTGGGTGCTGTGGGCCAGATGAAAGTGCCTCGCGGGCCAGATTCAGCCCATTTTTGCCTGCCCCTGCTCAACATTATGCTTTCAAGTGGGGTAGTGTCCAGAACAGAAGAGTCAGAGAAAGCCAGCACTATCGCATGACCAGTGTTGCCAGTGGGTCTCAGACTTGTCCTATGGGGTACCCAAGGCCAAGACAGGCCTGTGTGCTGGATCTGTGACCAGTCTGGATCAGGCCCGCAGAGCAGCCCTCTGTGCTGGATATAGCAAGCAGGACTGGTCTGGCATAGGAACCACGTGAAGCACGCACCCTAGACCACCCCCACATGCAACACATGGGGCTAGGGCCAGTACATGCTACATATGGTGCGCAGGGCTAGAGCTAGTGCATATGGTACGTATGCTGGACTGGCCCTATGTGCTGCCTCTGGTGCACAGGGCTGGTCTGTGGGCCTGATCTAGTCCAGAGATTGACCCCACGCCCCTCATCCAGCCCGTGAGGCTAAATGAGTTTGATACCCCTGGTCCAGAAGATTTAAGCTAGCCAATGCCACGGGCACTTCACAAGTACACAACAAAAGACAGTCTTTGCCCTAGTAAGAGTGCAGACATAGATAAATTTTAGACCAACAATCCAACTGCATGCAGGCCAAAAATCAGCCTTCACAGTGAAGAAAAGGAAAGATGCAATCCATAAAGAATATGCAGCTATGCAAGTAACTGTATGAATAAATCCCTGTAGGGCTTAGGACTTTGCTTTATGGTATTAAAAGGAGCAAACTGTTTTTCATAACAACTCAGAAAGTATCTTAAATACAGAAACTTGACATTTACCTACCACCATACTTGTATATGCAAAACTCATTTATCTCACTCCACCCCACAACTCCATCTCTAAAGTTTTCCCTTGACCTTATATTGCACTAAGGCCAGAGAGAAATAAAATGGGTTCTTTTATATTAATTATATTAACCTTTCTCCTAGATCACTTATGAGCAAGTGGGGAAGAACAAAGAAACTGCTATAGAAGCAAGTCACTCCCTCCTCCAATGGATAGGTTTCTCTCTGCTAGCTCCACGCGACTTAAAGTTTTATAAAAAACATGACAAGCTCACATTATCTTTTTTCGATATCTAGAGAGATTTATAATGAAACTGGTCAATTTTTAGTGATCAAAAATATTTGACTGAAAATAGCTTTTCTGAAAATGGAATCTCCTATTTTCAACTCATTTAGTTTTTTGTTAGTTTGTTTTTCAAGAGTGGCAGATGGGGAGAGACCGGTTACAAATCTTCAAAAGATGAAAGGCAGTTAAGAATTGGTTAGACAAAAACTGAGAGTCAAGCTAAATATTTCTGCCCACCTGAGAACAAAAAAAATGCATTTCAGCCAATTTTAACTCTTCTAATTGTGAAAACATTTCTTAATTAAGTTTAGTCGTTTTCTACCCGGATCCCTTTTTTTTTTTTCCTTTTTTTCTTAAATTCCTACTCTTTCTTAACAAGACTGACTGAAATGTAGGCAACCTGACTTAACAGGCAGAAAAACTTACAACTGTTAAGACTGAAACAATCCTAATATACATAGTACAACGTAATTTATACAAAGTAAGAAGTGTGAGGCCTAAAGATTTTATGAACAGTCCTTTGGAATGAGCTGCCTAGGCGGCTCATAGCTTCTGTATTACACTGTTACACTCATACTAACTATACTGTGTAAAACTCTGTATATGTTCTATTATACGACGATATGGTACAAATACCTATAGTTATAGGAGCCTAAAGTCACTCCAGATACATTCAGTCTTTTCAGATAGAAGCCTTAGGGGAGCCAGGGGAAAGCACTATTTCACAGAAAGCTCAGTGGAGCTTTCTGCTCAAGTTTCTGAATATTCCATATTCACTGAATTAGTTCAAACTCAAAATGCCATTCAGCTATGGCTACAGAGGGGAAGCTGGATGGAGTATGCCTAGTGCAGCAAAAGCCCCCATTCCGTTTAAGTCTTCTTCAGCCACTAGGGGTATGATTACACACAATTTACCACCTAAACGAACTAAAAGGAGGATAGGGTTTACTATGTAGCAATTTTCCACAAAATCCATCTGTAAGTCTGTCCTATAACCTTGAGGTAAGTGAAAGCTAACCTATATGCAGCTGAGCCCTCAAAGAAAAAAGTTAATGCAGTTTAGCTTCTACTTGAATACTTCTACTACAGTATTCAACTAACATACTACATGAGCATGCATGTGGGCACAACAGAGAAGCTACTGAACAGTTTAGCCCTGCTCCTTCCTGTGTGGCAAGTTATTTGTATGCCTATACTTTGAGGAAAAATGCTGAATAGCAAGAAGAGACCATGAGTTTCAGTCTTATTTTTTCCAATGACTGAACTTTATACCTCTTGTTACTCAACAAGGTCCTAGAACCTTTACTTCAGAAAGCAAGGAAGTATCATTGTACCTCCATTTTAAAGTTTAAGTGGGTATACAAAATAACTTAAAGAAGAGGTGGAAATAGATCTCAAAGACCAGGTACTACACTGTGCCTCCAAGGAAGTGGAGTGATGGTGGAAAAAAGCTGGGTTTAACCAATGGTTGCTTGCTCCAGGGACTGGCACAACTCCCAGTGTAAATCAGATTAGCCACAAAGTGTGTTCTAAAAAGGCTGTCCACCATCCCAGACTTGCTGAAGCATTTGTGCTAATTATCTTTTTGGTCCTGACAAGTTCCCTTCCCTAAGTGGCACGTGCCTATGCCAGAAGCTACGACGGCTAACAATAAAATGGTGTCTACACCACCCATATGCTTCCACTAAACCACTGGATATCACTGAGGTTGCTCTGCCCCTTCTATACTTCTTTGCATAACAGCTGAAGTTGCAGCATGATGACTTTTACAATGAACGGAGAAGATCTGCACGTTTTGCCATATTGCGTACAACTGGATCACATACCCCTTCTCGAATTACAAATAGAATTTACCTAATATTCCTGATTTCCAGTATTTTCTGCTAACACAGAGATGTTGTACCTTGCTCCAGTGACTACTTCACATAGAGAGTCACAGTATTCAACTACTGCCAGTTACATGACTGTTACTGCACTAGTTTTATTGCATTTGTCAAAGTACTGGAGCTCTAGGCTTGCTGATGACTAGCAAGGAATTTCATCTGACTAGCCACATTCAAATTAGCTGGGTTTTTTTAGGGAGGGGGAGGAAGGAAATGTTATATTTGCTAATTTAAGCATTCTTGGAAAAGTCAGTGTTACGAATGCTTTTCTGTGTGTGCATATGCACGCATGCACATGCATGTACACATACATAGACACACATTAAGATACATTCATGTAGTTGTATATCCTTCTTCATCAAAACCCCTGTCCTGCCAACAATAAGGCACTAGACTGCAAGAAAAGAAAGGACTTCTATATTTATGTCATGAGACTAGGATTAAAGAAAACTGGATTGTATCCCTAGATCTGCCACAGATTTCTCTGTTAATACCAAGGAAAATAAACACATCGCAGCGATCACAAGCCACACTGGCACCTTGAGGTATGTAGAAAAAAACATTTAAAGCTGTGTCTATGTCCAAATTGCTGATTCTCCAAATCTTCAGATCTGGATTCGACTGAATTGAGTCAGGGACAGTGATCCGAATCAATGAAATCAAAATTGCTGTCTCCAATTCGGGCCGAATCTAAATCCAAATCCGAATCAAACAGGGCCCGCTTCACACACCCTTAATATACAATAAGATAAAGGATCAGGAACAATGCTATCTGGAAATATATACATGGAAAAGAAGCTGGTAGCGAGGTTTCAGTAGTTTTGAATACTGCCCAAGATACAAATATTCTGCAGGTTAAGTAAATTAATTATCTTCAAAAGTCAGAAATTCAAAACTGAAGTTCCAATAGTAAATTTAACTCTTCTCCTTCATGCATTAACATTGATTTATCTCCACAAAAGACACTGCTGAGATGATACTACATACAAGTTGGCATAATAAAATGTATTGTTATGTATGAGCATACAAATTGTTGTATGTGCCATTGAGGTGAATTGTAATACCTCCTGCAGCAAGACTGAATAAACCGAATTACTCAACCTGTCCCTAGCGAGACAGATGGATTTTGGTTGGGAAAACATATGGCAGCATCTTGAACAAGTACAATTTAAAAATTGTGGCTGGGGTTTCTGTCCTTCAGAACTAACATTCCTGTCATGCAGAACTAAAGATGCACCCCTCACATCTGCTGCAAAAGCCAGGCCCAAATGCAAGCTGCAAAATCATTACCAAGATGCTCCCAAACTCACCATCCACTAGATTAGGACAAGCCGTTCCCACTGGGGCATGGTAGCAGCTCTTTCCAAAAGGGTGGAAGACTGATAACTTGAGATATACAAATCCTGAATAGCCAATATACTGTAAAGAAGAGTAATGAACCAATAGGTCTTTTCCCATAGCTAGCTGTTAACATTATGAACTGTTCCTACTGCAACCATACCCTTAATCAATTCTTCAACTCTAGCTCTTTATGAAGTTATCCATGCAAAATATACAGGCATTTAAAAAAAAAATTACCACCAATTCTGAAAACTTGATTTTTCAATATAAAATGGCACACCGCTAAAAAAAAAAAAAAAAGTTACTCACCTGCAACTGAAGCTGTTTGTAAAGGACTCTACATGTTTGAGACTGCACCATAAGTAAAATCTGTATGATGGGATGCTTTCCAATAGTACCTAGTGGACTACTGACACACATCCCTCTCACCCTTCTCCTTACAGCTCCTTAAAAGTCCATTCCATGTAAATTCAGGCCCAGGACCTCAATTAGGACTAGAGAGAGGTTCCAAAGGTGGCTAGGGAATGCGAATGATCTCTCTTAAAGAAAGGTAAATAACTCTTGTCCTGTTTTAAGTGGACTCTACTTTTTCCTACTCTGGGAATTATTTGGCAAGCAACTGTCAAATGGTTAAAGTGAGACAAGGAGTTCTAAATTAAGCAGCAACAGGAAGTATATCCCTACCAAACACTTGATCTAGATGCCAGTTAAGTAAGTAATATTAAGTGTAATGCATACATAAAACTTCAAGCTGCAGGTCTTCAGATTTCAACAATGCCAATGAAGCTACTTTGACTATAGCATAACATGCACTAAACACTGTAAGACTGAAGCCATGTGTCAACCTCTTCAATACACAGACTAAAATTGTTTAGAAAAAATGTTGCAATGAAAAAGCCCAATCCTTATTATGAAGATTCAGGAGTTTAAAGTCTCTAGTCCTATTTAAATAAAAAAAAAGTTATGCTCTTTATATAAACTAATTTATGGAGCTTTGACTCACCCAAAGTCTTGGATAGTGAATCAAAAGAGAGGCAGACTAGTTAAGATGGAAGTCAGTTATCACCTTGGGCAGGAATTTAGGATGCAGAGGATAACTGCCTTTGGGGAAAATGGAATCCACCATGACGGCTTGCAGTTCATATCCCTTCCTGGCAGATGTTACTACTATAATAAACGTTGCCTTGATAATAGCAAATCACTCCTCATGGGCTAAAAAAAATGGTCTCTTAAGTGGAATAAAAACTGGTTTAGAGGTTCTACGATGACTTAGTACCCTTGATCAGCAGATGTACGTTCACTATAATCTTCATAAATTTTCAATCTAGTCACGGGTAAATATGATTCTGTTTTCCACTAATAAAGGGTAAACTGAAGTGGCAGCTAAGGATTTTTTCGCAAGAATAAGACAAGGTCTGATACTGGAATGTTTGCTGGACCCAAAACTCTAGATTGACACTTAACTTATTTCATATTTATCTATCTAGAGAGAGATAAAATAAGTCATTAAGCACCAATTATAGATATATCAATATATCTATCTATGATATAGGTATATTTGATGCTCACTAGTGGATTGTTTTCTACAACATAAGCAGGATACTTGCATATCTAACAATATACTTCTCCAGTTTAGTTAAAAATGCTATAAGCCAAGCTGACAGGTACAATGATTTTGAGTCCAAATAGAATATCCACCAATATCACTAGGATAAGAGATCTGTGGCCACTGCAAAAGATAGACAAAGTCCCTTGGAGAGGAGATGACCTATTCCCCAGCTTAAACAAACACACATTCAAAATGGATTGGTTACCTGCTCTCATGAACAAGTCTCAGGCATCTGGCATCATGAGTTGTTGTAGAAAGATCACCGAATAATTAATGATGATATTAAACAACAACTGACCAAAGACAGACCCTTGGAGAACCCCACCTGATACCTCTTCCCAAACAGACATTGAAGACTGCTCATTGAGCACAATGATCCAATCAATTATGTATCCATCTTACAGTACTTTTGTCTAGTCTGCATTTCCTTAGCTTCTTAATGAGAATGTCCTGAGAGGCAGCATCAAAAGCCGTGCTAAAGTCAAGGTAAATCAGACCCACTGCTCTCCACCCATCCACAGAGTCTGTCCCCTTATCATACAAGGAAATCAGATGTGTCAGGCAAGATTTGCTCTTCATGAATCCATGCTGGCTGTTCCTAATCATCGTGTAATCTCTTCTAGGTGCTTCACAGCAGATCCCCCTCAAGGATCTGAACCATATTTCCCAATATTGATGTCAGGCTGACTGATCTCCAGCTCCCTGGATCTTCTTTTTTCCCCTTTCCTAAAGAGGGGAATATTTGCCATTTTCTAGTCATTTGAGACCTGACCTGATCTCCACAATTTTTCAAAGAGGACAGCCAATGGCTCTAAAATTACCTTAACCTATTCCTTCAGTACCATAGGACATAATGCCATCTACCCCTAGCTTCTCAGAGTAATCCCTAACGCAGGCAAAGCCTGGCCTGTAGGCCAGATCAGGCCTGCAGCAGACTCCATTTCTCAGCAGTCTCCGTCCATGCCGCTGTGGCTGGTTTCCATGGAGACCCCAACAGCGGCAGGGCCGTGACAGCGTGGGGTTAGGGTTTCCATGGAGAGTGGCCCCAGCAGTGCTGGCAGGGCATGCAGCTGGGCAGGAAGCTGCTCCAGGGTTGAGATCTTGTGGAGGTGACAGCATGGTCCGGAGCTGCGGCAAAACTGCAATCCGCTGCCTGCATGCCCTAGGTTCTTGAACTTTATCATTTCGTGGTCAGTCACCCAAGCTACCTTACACCTTCACATTCTCAACCAACTCCTCCTGGTTTGAGAGCAGTATAAAGAGCTTCCACCTAGTTAGCCTAGTTGCATCTTTCATACTTAGAGCTCCAACTCAAACCAAAAGATCAGGATGGAATTATGCATGTAAGTGTCACTATCTAGAACTTGAACTTTTGATTAAATATTTCAGCTTTCTCAGGTCCAGAATGGGTCACAGACCCATAGCCTCCTTGTCACCAGAAAGCATCTAAAGTGGGTCTGGCCAACATCTGAGTGGTCAGGGATCACGCCATAAAGACTCCTTGAACCAACCCTTGCAAGCCTCAGGCTGTACTACACTGCTCCCAGGGACAGGAGCAGAAAGCAGAAGCTGGAGGAGGGAAGCAGAGTTCAGAGACCCGAGCAGCAGCAGCAGCTGGATCAGTGAGGAGTGGCAGCTGGGTGGGAATCCCTCATGGGCTATGCATTCTGCAGGCCACCATTTTAGCAGCCCTGATCTAGAGCATCTTTCCTCTCAATTCTTATGCTATATTCTCTGACCTCTATAGGTTTGCACGAGCTATGTCACCAAAAAGGGACAGGAAGGGATAAAGAATAGAAAGATGGAATCAAACTGTATGAAACAATCTACTTGTATTAATTTAAGGGCCCAATTACATTTAGTATTGGTATTCCAATTATTGAAACTGTGGAAGTGTTAATATCCAAAAGGTAGGGGAATAAGTAAACTAACTTAAGACTGATCTGTAGTTCTTGCACCAAATCTGTGCTGAGTCTTAGACCTCAGAAGACAAATGAAGGGTTCTGTTTGCCTTTAGGGTAAATCTCCAACACCTTTCTAACCCCAGGTGGTTATTGCTGTTTGTAAGGACATCTGTAAGTGAAATATGAACATGTAAGGAAAATGCCATCTGTAGTACCTGAAGATTATAGCTCTGAACTTTCTCCTTGAGACTGATAAATGCCAAAAGATCTAGCTGTAAACCTATTATCCTTCATTCTCAAGGACATCTGTCAATTTTAGTGGTGAATAAGACATCTCATTCAAAGAGAGATCTTCTATGGGAGCTCCAGCACATCTATAAGCTGGAAACTGGACTGCATATGCAAGTGTATGCACAGATTAATAAAATGCTGGTCAGTAAGAACACAGGGTTCACTGCCCTGCTTTTTAAATCATTTTCACTTTTGGATCTGACATAACAGCAATGAATGAGTGGTTTAATAAAGAATTATGGTGGGCCACAGAGAATGTTCCTGTGGTGTCATGTTGTGCATCCCTAACCTAAGCCACATGAGTCTTCTCAGTTATGGCTAACAACTGCTCTTGTTACAGTCCAATGCATCAAAAGATGACTCTTAGAGCTTACTTAGTAACAAGCTGTTATTCTTCACTGAAGTTGTTATTAGTTTTTGCAGATCTTCTTCCAGAAATGAAACTTAGACCCTGACATCACAGCTTATAGTTCAAGACACTGATACCTAAAATGACTGTGGAGAAAGACCTTCTGGTTCAGAGTGCTTAGCTGCTTCTCTTCCCTATAAAGAGAAAGGAAATGGCCCTCTATGCCTAGTGGACAGCTACAGCCACCACCAGAGATTTGAGAGCAGAGTGCATGAAAACAGGGAAGTCTCTGTAGGACTAAAGGTAAAACTTTTCCTCCTTAGATATGGTCTGAGTAGACACTAAAATAAACTTTCCTTGCCAAATGTAGATTGTTCTGGCCATTTGTAAGGACATTTAGAATACCAGCAGTGTGATCTCTGAATATTCAAAACAGAAGGACTGAACCTTGAGCAAGAATGTCTAACCAGGAAACTCTGGGTTTTGATCCCAATAGGGACATCAGCACACCCAGTGAAAATCCCTAGCCTTGGCTGCAGTCAACACCCAGTGCTTCTGAGGAAAATCCAATCCAATCCATTCAAAAAACCCTGACACCTGTAGCAATGGGAGGGAAGAAAATTCCTTCCTGGCCCCATGTGGCAGCCAGCAAAGTCCAGAAGCATAGGAAAAATAAACATCCTTCACTCTGCTCCACGACCTGAGAACAAACGCCAAACAACTGTACACATCGTGCCACCTAACTGGGGGACCAGAACTCCTCTTTTTGTAATCCTATCCCCTCTATGAACTCCTTTCATCTTCTTTCACAACTAGAGTCAATTGTGGAGCTCCCCTTCATTCATCTGCTGCTGAGTTCTCACAGATATCCACCTGCTCTGGACTTCAGAGCTTTTCTCATGACCTCCAAGTGAGTGGTCCTGGGCTTCCAACTGTTGCTCCTTACAGCACACTTCAGTAATAGCTACTTCTAGATCATTCCTGATCGATACTTATCAAACCTCTTCTTGAAAACCTCTAGTGAAGAATATTTCAGACATTTCTGGGGCAGTCAATTCCACTGCAGCACTGTTCTAACAGTGAAAAAGTTTTCCTGATAACCACCCAGCCAGTTGCCACCTATTTTATGAATCTGTTTTTGATTATTCTTTTTGGGTGCAGCACCTTCCTGCACTGAACATTATACTGTTGGTTCTAGCCAACTTTCCAATCCGCCAAAATCCTTCTGAATCATGCTCCTGTCATCCAGTGTACCTCCAATGCTTCTCGTTTTCATATTGTCTGAAAATCTGTTTAAGAAGCTCTGTAGCCCCACGTCGAGATCATTATTTATCGTGTTGAACAGCACCAGGCCCTGGACAGATCCCTGTGGGACTCCACTCAATACCTCTTGCCATTCCAATATGGATCCATTTAACTACTCTCTGCTTGCAGCTATTCAGAAGTTGTTTGTCCACCTTGTAGTAATTTTGAGCCCACATTTCTCCAATTTGTTTATGAGACGGTCAGGTGGGACTTTGTCAAAACCTTACCAAAGTCCAGATACACTGCATTCCTTTCATCTACTCAGCTAGTTATTTTACCAAAGAAGGAAATAAAATTTGTTGGACACAATTTGTTCTTAGCAAATCCATGTTGGCTGCTCGTGATCTGCCTTTCTCCTTCCAGATGCTTGCAAATGGACTTCCTTGTGATATGCTCCAATAAACTTCCCAGGTACTGAGGTCTAAAATTCCTTGAGTCTTTTGTGCCTTTTTAAAATTTTTGTTAAAGAGAGGGGCAGTATGCAGATGCTTTTCCAGTCCTCTGGTACTTCTCCCGTCTCTGACTTGGTAAATATTATTGCCAAGAACTCCAAGATCCCCTCTACCAGTTCCTTCAGTTATCCTGGGATGAAGCTCATCAGGTCATAATGACTTGAATTTATTAAAAGCAGTCAAAACGTCTTTCAGATGGGTAACATGATTCTCAACCCTCATCTTGTGCTGTTCCTTACTCAAATAATCCTTAGAGCTTGCAACCAGGAAGTTATTTTGTTTGTTTGTTTTGTGAAGACCAAGGCAACATAACTATGAGGCTGACAGAGGCCTCCATTTACTCCTGAAACCAGTCCAGAACAGAATTTTTTATATTAACTTGACAAGAAAAAAAATGAGTTGGGCATTTAAAAATCTAGTCAGTAGTATAAAGGTACTATCTACTGCAGGTAAAAGAAAAAAAGACTATTTCCCCCCTAAAACGGAGGTACAAACCTTGAAGGCAGTAAAGGACAGCATAAGAGACATCTCTTAAAATGTAGCTTCACTCTCACTGGATCTGATATATCACATTAGAAGGACAAAAGCTAACCAGGTCCAAACATATCTGAACAAGCAATTTTTTTTTAAAGATAAATATTAAAAATATTAAACTGTACTTAAGCTTAGCAAGAACTAGGGAAAGGCAGTCACTGGTAAGGTGAATACATAATGGCTTAAGCCCATCTTGGACCATGTTTGGAAAGAACCTAGGTGGTTGGAGCACTATGCCCATTTTATAGACTCATTCCGTAGTACGTGGAGCTCAAGAGCAACAGACTCCGATATGAAGCATTCTATCATCTAAAGGCTTTCCAAACACTTAACAAGGAATACAAACCAAGATACACTATGACAGTGATTTTTAACCAGGGTACCATGTTTAAGAATCACTATCACATCCTTTTGAGGACTCCCCAGGATGCTACACATTGTTAGTAGGGCTGTACGAAGCTTTAGTAGCTGATTTGATTCGGAGCAGATTCAGCCCAATTTGGGGACTGAATCTCCAAATCCAAATCAAATTGGGAGACCTATTAAAAGCTCCAAATTGATTTGAAGCATCCGAATCGATTCGGAAAAGCTTCGGAAAAGATTTGGCTGCTTCGGAGATTTGGTCATAGACTAAACAGGCAGCTGACAAACCTGTCTCCAGCTGCACACCTGTCTCCAGCTGGTAAGTCTGCTGGGGTTGGGGGAGGGGGGAGAGATTGGGGCTGGGACAAGCTGCCCAGCTGGGGTAGGGGGGTACGTTACTCGGTAACGGGGGAAGAGAGCACGGGATGCGGGTGCAGCAGTGCTGGGAGCTGGGGCTCTGGCCTGCTGCTGCTTGCCCAGCTGGGGAGGGGAGAGGGCACGATTCAGGTGCAGCTCGCTTATGATTTGAATCGCTGTCCCCATTTGATTCAGCTGAATCAGAATTGGAGATTCGAGGCTGATTTAGAGATTTGGATTCACTGGGGAGAGGCAGGCACCGCTGGGTGGCTACTCCTCTGGCTCTGCCTGAGGCAGGCACAGGCGGAGGAGCCACGGGAGAAGCCCCCATGGCTGCCCTGCCCAGCCCCAGCCTCCCGACAATTAAAAAAAGAAAGAAACAAACAAACAAAAATCCTGCACTCACCAGCACTGGCAGCAGTGATCAGAGCCTCTGGGGGCTCATGGCAGATCCCCATCATGCAGCCCCTGCTCCCCAATGCTGCCCCCCCAGCCCCAGCAGTCCAGGAATCCAAAACAAAAGTTCTGCAGTCACCGGCTGTAGCAGGGGCTGTGGGGGCTCTGGGACCACATGCCCCCCCCACCCCAGCATCCCAGCATTTCAAAGAATAAAAAAAGCCCCACACTCACCAGCTCTGGCAATGGCAATCAGGGCTTCTGAGGGCTTGTGGCAAAGGTCCCCCACGCAGAACAGGGCAATAGGGACTGCCCCCTGCCTGGCACCCATGAGGAAGCTGTTGCATTGCGTGGGTGCAGCACAACTTCGCAGGGTGTCACGCATTGTCTGGGAGCTAGAGTGGCTCCAGCAGTCACCCACACCCCAGCACCACTCCACCCCAACTCCCAGACAGTGTGCAGTGCTCCGTTGACCTGCGCCATGGGGCAGCTGCTTCCACATGGGTGCCAGGTGGGGAGGCACTATCCCTGCTGCCTCCCACTGTCCTGTGCTGCACAGGGGAACTCTGCCATGGGCCCTCAGAGGCCCTGATCCCCACTGCTGCAGCCGATGAGTACAGGGTTTTCAAAAAGTGCCAGGAGGCTGGGGATGGGCGGGGGAATGGGGCTGGGCAGGACAGCCATGGGGGCTTCTCCCACGGCTCCTCCTGCCCGGGAAGAGGCAGGCACAGCCGGAGGAGCCACAGAAGAACCTGCAGCCACCCAGCTCTGCCTGCCTTTCCCTGGCGGATCCAGATCTCCAAAATCGGTGCCAAAGCTCCGATTCTGATGTGGCTGAATCAAATTGAGATAGTGATTCGAATCACCAAATCGAATCACTGTCCTCCGAATCAGTTAAATCCGAATCAAATACTTCCCTATTCGCATAGGCCTAATTGTTAGCACTGTTAGGTGTACAATCATGATACACAAGATAAATTCAGAGATCTCAAGCAAAAATCCTTTGTGTTAAATACATTCTGACCTGTTGTGGTCCGAGTTCTTTGCAGCAGAGAAACTGTTCTTATTTTTCCATGTTCAAAAAAACAAGTGAAAACTAAGACCTAGCATTTTCTGAGGGGTGTCTTGAGTTTAGTGATGGGTGTCTTGAATCTAAAAAATTTGAGAAGCACTGCACTATGAAATCCAATAGTTATTTTTACATCGCTGTATTATTCATAATATTAAGATCATTTCCCTATATCCTGCATTTATCTGAAGCTTAATTGCATCATAGACCATTTTATTTATTTAATACATAACTCTCATTAACAGGCATTTAATAATTCCATTTTGTCCACTAAGAAGAGTAGCAGCTAAGCTTGATCGCCATCAAGGAAAGGTATTATGACATAACCACAAAGGAATTCCGTAGTAATTCTTGCCTTCTATAATATCATTAAATACCTGACTATCTCATATGTACTAAGCTATATAATTCCCATAGACTTTTCATATTACCAAACACTCGACTGCCCCACAAGTAAAATCTATCTTGATCATTATGCAGAATGACAGAACTTTTACTTGTGAATGCTAATTATCCCACACATGCACGCACACACACACACAATATGATCCACTCAAAGTATTGTTGTCTTTGGTGCATTAACATACATATTATAAAAATTAGTCGCTAGATTTTGACCAACAGCAAATCCTTAGCCTGACCTCTGAATACTGGAAATACTAGGATCAAACAGGGCTCTTTAACCTAGCAAGAGAAAAAGACAGAACAAGAACAAAAGACTGAATAATAAATCCAGACATTAAAATTAAGAGGAACAACACATTTTAACCAGTGAGTCATTAAACCATTAGTGCAATCCATAAGGAGAAGTAGCGGATTCTCAATCTGAAGATTTCAAAAAGAAGACTGGATGCATATCTAAACAGTACACTGCATGAACAAACAATTTGCAGTCATAGAAAGTTAGAGAAAAAGCTGAAGAAAGTTATGGTTGACGGAACTAAGTACAAAAGCAGTTTACGAAATGCTATCGATTGAATAAAAACTCACTATGTGAGCAGGCAAAATACTATGTGAGCTGCAAAAATGGGTAGTAATGATGAGAAAAAGGCATATATTTTAAATAAATACGTCTATTCTGTATTTAGAAAACTTCAAGAAGATGAATTCTCATCAAATGACTTCTGCAGCCTCCTTAGTTACTAATGGGCTAAGAACAACTGCAAGAAGAGATAAATATTTTTGAAAAACTCAGCATGTCCTAATAATTTGGTGTTAGTCCTCAAAGCGTTGACTGAAGGAATTTCTAGCCCATCAATAGCTTTAATAACATACTTAAAAGATTTCATAAGAGTGAAAGAAACATTTTTTTTTTATATTTAAAAAATAGAATAGAGGCAAGCAGGATGACCTAGATAGTCATAGGATGGTTAGGCCACATCAAAGGCAAATAATTCAACAGCTGATAAGTGATTCAATAAAAGAAATTTAATTTAAGGAAGGGAAAAATATAAATGTCAACCAAGGTAGTTTTATAAAAAACTATGTCTTGTCAAATAAACTCAATTTTACTCTTTGATAAAAATCACAAGTCTAGATGATAAAAACAATATTGACTATTGACACACTTTTACAATACACAATAAAGCATATGTTAAATGAATTAAGAACTGGTGAAGTGACATACCAAAAATAGCTGCAAGTATAAAGCCCTTGAGTCTGAGTAATGTCAAGCCAGTTGTATCAATGAACTGACAAAGTAAAAATCACTGCTGATAAAATTTCTAGAGGACACAGGCTGGAAAGGGAAATAGAAAAGAAGACAGAGCAGTCACACAGAGCAACCTGGACTCCTTGATGAACTGGACTTATTCAAATAAACTGTGTTTTCGCAAAACCAAATTTGCAAGGTCATGTGCTTTGAAAAAGAACGAAAGTTATACCTACAGCACCAGGCAAAAGAAATTCATTAGTCAAAGTGCATCAACAATGTGATGCTCCAATGCAATACTAAAACAGAACGCAATGCTTGGACAGTGGGAACACAATGATTATAAGGAGGAAGATGGTTTTACCTTTGTATAAGGTTACTGACGATAGAGCAATGGAAAAATTGCTGTGTTTTAAGAAGTGGGTTGAAAAACACAAAAATGTTTAAGGATTGGGAAAAGTGTTGTATAGTGAGATTCTTGTAATTCATCAACTCAAATTACGCAAGAAAGATCGAGAAATGCCAAAATCAGTAGGGTGGATAAAAATCAATTATTAAAAAAAATAAATCATTTTTTTTATTTAAATCAGATTTTTAATCATATTTTTTTGTTAAGATACTTAAAAAAAATAAACTTATCTAAAGATGGTTTTAGTTTAAGACATGCTAAAGCTCAAAGAGATCATCATGGAATAGGGATTATAACTTCTAATTAGATACTATTTGAGACAATATATTCCTGTAACCTTTTTAGAAAAGTTTTATAGATAGGTCGCAACAGGCCATGGACTGTATTAGGGGACCAACCTTATGGGATTCCCAGAGGCTCCTCTATAGATTAGTAAAGATTAAAGAAAACCATTCTACCCAATGGGACTCAGTGCTCAGTCTAGAAGAGCCCATTAAGCATCTCTGTGATGCTTAGTTACAATTCTCAAACTGCAGACTTGTGTCTCTAGAGATCATAGGCAGACACGGTTCGTTGGGTAGATGTGATATCTTTTATTAGACCAATTAAATAGTTGTAAAAATTGTTCTTTGCAAGCTTTCAGGCACAAACACCCTTCTTCAGGCATAGGGAGACTTTGTTCTTTGCAGAGAGAACATCCTTGTTAACAGCACTATATGGAGAGGACAGATAACAGACCTGATAATAACCTACCCATCAGCCCTATTGTTAGGGTTGCCAACTCTGAAGCTATTCCAGGAGATTTTTTTTCCCAACGTGACGCAATGTCATTACTTGTACTGTTCAATCCATTCACAATGTCAACCTCCCGGATTGCTTTCAATAGTCACCGAGAGATTGATGCTAATTCCAGTAGACTCCCGGCCAATCCGGGAGAGTTGGCAACCCTACCTATCGTCTCTCTGCAAGTTTGTGTACGAACAAGCCCTTACCTCTCTCTAAAAGTGTAAAGTTTCAAGAAGCTAAATGAATAAAAGATATCAAACAACAAGTATGCACTTTTTGTAGAAAACAATGATTAACTCGAGGTTTCCTGACCAGTGATTTAAACTGTGATTTAAATCATGATTTAAATCTATTTGATTTAAATCCACCCTGAGGATCACTATATGAGTGTCATCAAACATTAAAAAATACTGGTATCAATAGGGCTCTTTAATACAGTGAAGAGCAGAATAGCAAGAACCAAAGACTAAATATTCAATCCAAACACTTATGAGTATATTTATATTAGCATATTTTAATTAGTCAGGGTGATTAAATCATTAAGATGATCTGCAAGAGAAGTAGCAGGTTCCCAATTTGAAGATTCCAAAAGTTGAAAATTCGATGCACGTCTAAAAAGTACAATTTGATCAAATGCAGGTTACCAACTCAATAGATGAGTAATTCAGTAAGGGTGCAGACAAGTAACTTTTGAAACATTTCCAAGTGTAACGGGTATGTTTCAAAGGGGTATAATTTCAGTTGCAGGACACACGTACATTACCTACTGTGCTGCTCAAATTGAAAAGGTTAATGCAGCCACAGCTCTCCAATCAAGAGTACAGGAAGCTGTGGCATCCTATGGCCCCACTCCCCACAACCATCCCGCATAGGGACGGGAGGGAAAAGGCAAGCAGGGGTCTAGTGGGGGAAGGGTCAGCTGGAGCCCTCAAACCTTTCCTCCTCCAACTCTTGCTGGAGTGCTGAGGTAAGAAGAGTAGGAAAGTGGGGAGGGAATTGGGAGCTGGACAGCCTGGCTCCAGATACAGCACCATAGAGTATAAGCAAAAGGTCTAGCAGGGGGCTGTCCCTGAGCCCATGTAAAAAAAGTGAAATTCTTCAAAATGGTACCTTGTTTAAACAGCATTATTTTGGAGTGCTTCAGTTACTTTGGGAATGTTTCAAGAGGCACATACATTTGTACACCTAGATTGCAATTTGTATATTTACCCTGAAAACTATTAGGGATTTACTGAGAATTATGTCCTCAAATTGAAAACCACAAGATGCATCTTGGCATGTCAGGCTTCAATAATTCACATGGAGTGTGAGCATCTTTTCAACATCTTTTTCATTAAAATATATTTTTAAAAGCTGTTATTGCTTCTTTTTCGCTAAAAATATTTCAGCTAGAGTATTAGATTAGTAATTCAATTTCTGCTAACAAGTCATATACACAAACATTTATGATTTTATCTTTCTATTCTAGGAAACGTTGTTACCAACTGTCATCAAAACAGACACAGATAAAATACTGTAAGAAATGCAGCATTTCCCAACACTATCAATTTACTGTAGTCCCTTTTGGCCTACCCCAAAACAAGGAAAGGCCTTACAGGCCTTATTTTTCACTTGGTCACATGAATTTCCAACAAAAATGCCTACACATGACAATACAACAGGGAACTATAAGAGTTTTCTTCCTTAATAGATTCTTACAACCAGAAACAGAAAACATTTTGCCAAGTCAGCCTTACTTTTTTTTTCCCCAAAACAAAGTCAATCATAGATTTAAGACTTCAATTATAATGAGGCCAAGGAAAAAAGCTAGATATTCACCCTAAGCCTAAAAATATAATATTTTAAGAAAGTTCCAGCATTCAACTAAATAAATGTTGTTCTAACTTTAATCTTAATTATTGTGAAATGTCATTCTAAACTCAACCTAGCACTGCTATTTGCTGCAGACCACAGAACTTAATTAGGTCCTTCCTTCTCTTTTCAACTTTTAGGGCAATTAAAAAATGGGGTAAAGTGCATGGAGATGCAAATCCAAAAAAGAAAATTTCTAGGTTAGAACAAAAAGCCTCTTTTTCTCAGGAAGGTCTACAGATTCAGCATTTATTTGTAATGTTCAGCAGCATACAGTAAGGAAGGTATTAAAACTAATTAACAATATACAAACTACCTTACAAAAATAGTGTATATAATATCAAGTACTCACGAAACATCCACTAAAAGAGACATCTGTTAATATTTCAATATTTAGTACTTAGTGAGATTATGACTATTCTATAGGCTCTCGTGTGGAAAGCACGACGCCTTTTGTACCCAAGAAGTTGCATTGCTGTTGCAGAACTATATTTATCAACCAAGCCATCTAACAATGGTAGAACCTAGACTTTATAAGCTCCGATTGCCATGCTCAAAAATAAATAATAAAAATGATGATCTAAAAATGTCAGTTCCCAGTATGTACATTTTAAATGTCAGTTTCTCCACTGGATGACTTTACCCATGGCAAAAGAAGAGTGTCATGTATGCCATTTAAGCAAAAAGCCTCAGGACCGAAAAAAGCTATGTATTTACTCAAGCTTAAAGTAAACAATGTTCATTAGGGTAGGATCCAGAGAGACCTAGACAAATTGGAGGATTGGACCAAAAGAAATGTCATCAGGTTCAATAAGGACAAATACAAAATCCTGCACTTGAGACAGAACATTCCCATGCACAGTAGAGGCTGGGGGCTGACTGGCAGGGCAGCAGCTTTGCAGAAAAGGATCTGGGGTTTACAGAGAACAATAAGCTGAATGAGCCAACAGTGTGCCCTTGTTGCCAAAAAGGCTAACAGCATACTGGGCTGCATTGGTAGGAGCATTGCCAGTAGGTCAAGAGAAATGATTATTCCCCTCTGTGCAGCACTGGTGCGGCCACATCTGGAGTACTGTATCCAGTTTTGGGCCCCCCACTACAGAAAGTTTGTAGACAAATTGGAGACAGTCTAGCAGAGGGCATTAAAAATGATTAGGGGGTTGGGGCAAAGGACTTCTGAGAAGAGGCTGAGGAAACTGGGCTTATTTAGCCTAAAACAAAAAACAAACAAACAAAAAACCTGAGGAGGAATTTAATAGCAGTCTTCACCTACCTGAAAGGTGGTTCCAAAGAGGATGGAGCTAGATCAGAGGTGGGCAAAATACAGCCTTTGGGAGAGCAGACCAGACCAGCCAGAACCACATGCACAGCCCCAACCCTGGCCCGCCCCATGCTGCTCCAGACAAACCTGCCCACACTGAGCAGTGGTGGCAGACAGGGAGAAACTGCTGCTCAGCACAAGGGAAAAGTAGCCCCTCCCCTTCGCTGCTATCAGGACCTTTTTGCTGCAGCCACCCACAGCCTGCACGCAGACTCCCCTATGGCTCCTGTGCACTCCCACTGCTGCCCCGCTGGATGATGGCAGTATAGAGAAACCTCAGGGCAGCCTGGGCATGGGCAGCAAGGGCCCAGCAGTGGTGAGGCTGCTCTTCCCCGGTACCAAGCAGCAGCTTCTGCCTGGCTGCCACCACTGCTCAGCGTGGGTGGGCAGTCCAGAGCAGGTGCAGGGTATGCTATGGTTTGAGCTGATCCGTTCTGGCCGAGATGAGTCTAGAGTGGGTGCAGGGCAGGCCAGGGTCGGCCTGGAGCTCTGCGGGCTGGGGCCGGGGTGGCACCGGGCTGCGCTCAGGCTAGGCAGGGCACTGGAAGTGTGGCCATGGGGGAGGGTGGGCCGTAGCCCCCCCAACCCCCACTCCCAGCGCCACCATGGGCCATGCCCCGTGGGAACAGTCTGGCACAGCCTTGCAGCCCACAGCTGTAGCCCACCAGCCCCTGGCCCCCATGTCCTCAGGGGAGGGGGACAGCTGTGCTGGGCTGTTCCTGCTGGGCCTATCCCGTACTCGTCTCAGCAGCGGCACTGCGAGCAGGGGTTGGGGAGGAGGGGGTGTTATGGCGCCCTCTGTGGTCCTGCACCCAGTGCCACCGCCACAGCCATGCAGCCTGAGCACGGCACAGCACAGCCAGGAAGAGCCCAGCGCTGTCCCACCCCGCATGTAGATCCGGGGGCACGTGCCCATGACCTCCCAGGCTGCACACTCCCCCCCAACCCCATGGCCCCCAGACAAGCCACTTGTGGCTCCATTTCCCACCCTGGCTGTGTAGGGCCTGCCCCTCTCCTTACCTCAGAGCTGCTGCAGCCGCCGGTGCAGCCCTGCATGGGGGGGGAGGGGGGCAGGCATGTGCCCCCTGATCTGTGCATTGCCGACTGGGCTTTGCACCGAGCCCCGCTGCACATGCCCCTGGGGCCTTTGTCCCTTCCCTCCCCTCCCCAACCAACTGACCTGCCGGGTTGGGAGGGGGGGGGCGGTTAGGGTTGCTGCTCAGCCCCCACAGCCCAGGATCAACTTCAAGAGGCTCTGGTTGGTGACCAGTAGGCTAGATGACCTCCTGATAACCTTCTATGCTTCTATGATAGTTCAGAATGGACCATTTCAACCACTATCAGCGCTGTGGTGTTGACAGCTGAACAGCTAAAACTGAATAGTTCCCTTCATTTTCAAGGTCTCTAATTGTAGTCTTAAGTCAGTGCATCAGGATTGCAGCATATTTTTCTGAAGAAAGTTACAGAATTGTAAAGCAGATGGATGTGTATGCCAGATATTTAGCGTAAATGTTTGGATGTGGTTCAGAAACTCAGTTTAGATTCTAGGAAAAGCCTCAGACATGTGAATATATTAAAACAACTTCTGAAATTCCTTCACATTCATGCAATCCTTGTTTTATGGTTACCAGGAGGGAAAGCAAAGTTGACGTTTGAATCTCTAAGCCACTTTGAAGTCATGTGGGTATGTCCTTAAAAAATACTAACCGCTGGATTAACCTGAGAGTCCTAAAGCTGATCTTTCCTTATATTAAATACTGAATCTCAAGAGTGAATGAAATTGGTACTAGATTTTTTGTTATCTTGTCTTATTGGTAGAGACCTTGCTGTGCTAAATGCCGTACAAATAAAGTATCCTCTGCCCTTAGAAAGTTTATAACAAAATAAGGTACTCCACCTCGAGGAAAAACAAACCCGCAGCATACTTATAGGCTCAACAGAGCTACGCTAGCTAACACGGGTGCTGAAAGAGACTTGGGGGTCATGACTGACCACAAGATGAACATGAGCCACCAATGCGATGTCGCAGCTGGTAAAGCAAACAAAACTCTGGCTTGCATCCATAGATGCTTCTCAAGGAAATCTCAGGATGTCATCCTCCTGCTGTACTGAGCCTTGGTGAGGCCACAGCTGGAGTCCAATTCTGGGCTCCACAATTCAAGAAGGATGTCAAGAAGCTTGAGAAAGTCCAGAGGAGAGCCACACGCATGATCAGAGGGCAGGAGAACAGGCCTTATGATGAGAGGGTGAGAGCCATGGGACTCTTCAGCCTGGATAAGCGCAGGCTCAGGGGGGACCTGGTGGCTACATAAGGGGTGTACATCAGGACCTGGGAGACCATCTGTTCACCAGAGCGCCCCAAGGAAAAACAAGGAGCAATGGTCATAAACTCCTCCAAGACTGTTTTAGGCTGGACATAAGAAAAACATTCCTTACTGTCCGAACCCCCAAGACCTGGAATAGACTCCCTCCAGAATTAGTGCAGGCACCTACTCTGGACTCATTCAAGGAATGCTTGGATGCTTATCTTGCTGGGATCCTTTGACCCTAGCTGACTTCCTGCCCCTGGGGCAGGGGGCTGGACTTGATGATCTTCGAGGTCCCTTCCAGCTCTAACATCTATGAAATCTATGAAAGTGCAAAAGCTGGACAAAACAAAACAGGGAAGAAGGAAATATCAGTGAACCAGGTAAAGTTTGTCTAAGATACAACGTGCTGAGTATCTCTCCTCTAATAGTTCATGTTTAAAACAAATAAATAAATAAACAAACAAGAAAACAAAACAGGCACCTACATTAAATCTAAGTAAGTCAGTTTGGGTGAATGAAATGCTCAACTCCAATGAGTGGAATCACTACCCTAAGTCCATAATATAGCAAATATTGCCCTGAGGTCCAAGAAATTGATACAATCCTCTTGTCTCAGATTCTTGAATAGTTCAAGCATTCCAAGCTGTTCACCTCCATTCTCCACTTCAATCATTAGCAGGGTGGATTGATATAAATCAAAGTGATTTTTTTTTTTTTTATCAACAAGTAGGAAGCCTTGATTTAATCTTGCTTTGCATATGTATTGTAGTTATTTTCACAAAGAATGTTTCATTGTCATTGCTTCATACATTCACTAAAACAGGTTGACTTGCAAACAGTCTTTACATTAAATTTAACCAGGAAGATACATTACATCCATCCACATTTATAGAATTACATAGCTAAATATATGCTTATTTATATTCTTAATTTTTTTTTTTTTTTTTTTTTTTTTTTTTTTTTTTTTTTTACACAAATAAAATTTATGACTTTGCTAGGGGTTTTTTTGTCAGCTAGCCATTTCAACTGATACTGATCCAATCACCGATATGCAGAGAAGCGGTGTGCTGGGGTAGATCGAAGCGCCCGTGGTGAGGGAGGGAGTGGGGCTGGGGCGTACAGGCAGGGTGGGGGCATGGCATGGGATGGATCTGCGAGCAGCTCATTCATGGGGGTCGCACACACTCCAGAAAGCTTGGGGATCTGAATACGGGACAAAAGCGGGTTGGGGCTGGGGCAGCACGAGCTCTTCCCAGCAAGGAGCAGGCGGTGGTGGCACTGGGAGGGGGCTATAGGCATCCCAAAATTCACTGTAGTCCCCGCTCACAGCACTGCTGCTGCCTGGCCCGAGCGCAGCCTCCAGGAAGAACCCAGTGCCACCCTCAGCCCCAGCCCACAGAGGCAGCCTGCCCTGCCCCACACACAGATCCAGGGGCACATGCCCCCCATCCCCTCCCAGGGTACATGCAGCAGCAGGAGCCACCCCCCAGACAAGCCACAGCTCCATTCCGTGCCCTGCCCATGCAACATCTGCCCCTGCCCCATTCGGTCCCTTATCACTGGGGTCTCAATCTGCCCCTCTCACACTCCTTCCCTCACAACAGACTTACCAGCCAGACCCAGCTGATCTCCACAACGCGTGCTGTGCTGCGGCTGCATGCATGCCCAAAGCATTTACCAGCAACATTATTGGCCACATCCGCCAAAAAAAGCTGACTGCCAATACTGTCAAATTCCCTTATATCAGTGTTGATCTGAATGGGATTGATTTTTCAGCGCACCTTTAATTAATACATTTTATCATGATTTCAAGTTTAATTTTTAAATGTATTTGCTTAAAAACTGATTTTAGATAAAAACCGATTGAAATAACTCATATGAGAACCAAGGATTTTTGTAGGTGTTTTCATCATCTGATGACAAGGTTCTTTGGTTAAATCTGCTATATTTTATTAGACCAACTAAAGAGTTAGAAAAATTTTTCTTTGCAAGCTTCATCTGACTGCATTTGAAAGCTTGCCTAAATCTATCCCAACCATACAGTTGGTCCAATAAAAGATACTGTCCACAAGAATTACTGCCTCTCACATATTTCCTAGACCATCACCCCTATGACATCACTTCAACAACTGAAATAAATCAGATTTTTCCCATATCTGCTTTATAGTTGTGTTTCACCAACCACTATAGGCGGGGGGGGGGAGCAGGGGGGAATACTAATATAGAGAAGGATAACCTGACTTTGGCTAAAAGATGAAAAAAGCTCAGCCAGGGAAGAATTCTGCCAGACTTACTATTTATACTGAAGTGACAATATCCATAGCAGCAGTATTCTGCTCATTCCCATGTGAAGAGTCCTCTGTATCGAGGTGCCTGGCTAGCTTCCAGATCTCACTGAAACTGCAGTTTTCCACTGCAGGAACTAAAGGATCAAAGAGATGCCATTTTCCAGACCAGGGAATTAAATCAGGAGGTTTCAGAAAGACTTCACATATAGGTAATCCTTATGTTAGTGATCCTAACAGTGCTCCAAGCACTTTTCTAAGTGTCCCTAGAGCAGTGACTGAGCCAAAAAGGTAACACTGTAATATAAAATAGCTGTGCTATAAGTAAACAGGGAGACACCCCTTGCAGACAAATCTAATAGAGACTTGAGAGTAGCCATGCCTGAAAAATATTAAAGAGAAAAAAAAATCTTCGGGAGACTGGAGCTAAAAGATTTAAATCACCATTTCAAGAAGTCATCAGTCGGGAAGCGTGAGAAGCTTGTGTGAGGAAGACATCCCAAAGAGGGTGGCCCCCACTATCTTAGACGGTTTCTTGGAATAAAGGAGTTTCTAGATGTTTACCAACCTTTTGGGTGCTTTATCTTCAGAAGACTACTTTGGAGCAAAGAACAATCTGCTTGTTGGAAATGGAACCAGGAACTTAAGAAGGTCAACAGAAAAAAGAAGATCCAGCAGGAAGGATATATTTTAGGTTTAGCAGCAAATAGAGAGAAGACCATTTTCTGGAGGTGCAGCCCCTTTTTTTTTTTTTTTTTTGGTTTTTACTGCTTTCCAACCTCACCAGGGTGGGTTTGATTTAAATCACTGGTCAGGAAGCCTCAATTTAATCATCATTTTCTATAAAAGTGCATTCTTGTTGCTTGATACAACCTTCATTAAAATATTCCCAAACAGGGTCTCTTTTACAGCCCGGCAAGCCTGCTGCCATGATAGGTTTTCCCTTCTACCATATCATTCCCTCACTAAATCTCAAATCAATGGATAGCCTATACTCAGAAATGTATCCCTCAAAACCTCTAGAATATTCTGCTCAAAATGTTTCTCTTTTGTTTCTACTGCTCCTCCCTCCTTGCATGCATCTCCAGACTCCTCCTCGCCGAGATCTAGTCCACCCACAACAATCCTCTCTCTGTTCATTTAACTTCTTGAAACTTTGCACTTTTACAGAGATGTAAGGGCTTGCAGAAAGACAAGAGGGCTGATGGGTAGGTAATCACGTCTGTTATCTCTCATCTCCGTATACTGCTGTTAACAAGAATGTTATCTCTGGGGACACAAATTCACAGTTTGGGAACAAACTAAATGCTTAATGGGATTTTCTAGACTGAGCACTCTGCCCCATTGGGTAGAGTGGTTCTCTTTAATCTTTACTAATCTATAGAGGATCTTCTGGGAACCCCATAAGATTGGACCCCTAATATAGTCCAGAGCCTCTTGTGACCTATTTATAAAACTTTTTAGAAAAGGTTACTGGAATATATGGTCTCAAATAAATGTCTCAAATAGAATATATCATCTCAAATAGAATGCCTTAATTAGAAGTTATAATCCCTATTCCATGATGATATCTTTGAGCTCTAACATATCTTAAATAAAAAACTATCTTTATATAAGGTGTTTGGTTGTTTTTTTTAAAAAGAATCTTAAAAAAATTTAATACTACAATTCAATGTTTAAAATATAATTTTTTGGGATTGTTTTTTTAATCATTCATTTTTATCCACCCTGAACTTCATGTTGAACCCAAGTTTCCCCCTGAACACAGAACACATTTATGCTCCACAATCAGTGGCACACAACAAGGCAGCCAACACACACAGATCCTGCAGTAGCTTTTATTGTGTGTGGTTATTACAAATTATTGATGTGACCACGAGAAGCCACAGGACCGCACAGCACATCAGGGTAAAATAGTCTTCCTATCCTGTCCTATTAAGGACAAGGACAAAACACCAATTGCTACACATCATCTCCTCATCTATGCTCCACCTCCTGACCAGACATGGTCTACTTTTATACCCCCTGCACTCAGCCACCAAAGTTCCATGCTGTTTACAGTTTCTCCAGGCTTTACAAACTCTGGTACTGGAAGCAGAACAATGACTTCTTATAAAACCATCCCATTTTACAACCACTTGACTGTATGAGAATGCCAGAACCTTCAGTTTTGAGTCAAAGTGACCAAAGTCCATGACTTGAACAGTATAAATTGTACTCACACTCTATGAGGGTATACCAAAGAAGCTGCAGAAAAAATGTGGGATTGAACAGGCCAGATAGCTGTGCAGGGAAAAGATAAAAGGTTCTAGGGAGAACAACTAGAAGGTAAAGAATAGAGATAGGAAAGCCAGATTACTCACTATTAGAAGACCTTGTTTTGTCCCAACCACCTGTGGGTTTATGGTAACTTAGCCTGTGTTCAAAGCACCAAGCAACACAGAACCCTATTTCCCCCTACTCTACCTGTGGCAGGTTAATATGTTATGCCTTGTAGTTTTGCTAACAGGTTAGATAATAAATCTGTATAGGATGGTTTGGATAGGGATGATCCTGAAGGGAATTAGACTAGATGACCTCTGGAACTCTACTTTTCTATGATTTAATTGAGAATTCTGTGCATCTGGGGCAGGACTCGGTTCAGACCTGCCTAGAAAGATCCATCCAAAAATCACTCTACCAACCAAAAGAATGAGGGAGGAGGAAGAATCAAGAGGGGAGACAGGATCTTGTCCCAAATGCACAAGAGCTGTTCCCTTGTCTATCAGAGGAAGAACCCAGAACAGCGATTTCTTTCAGAATGCCAGCTTCTTACATTTACTACTGTATAGGGTATATTAAAAAAGAAGGGAAAAACAGCTTTAGAATCAACTTGAATACAAATAGAACATTATACTCATTCCCTTCTCCCCCATTATACTGTTCAGAATGCCAGACAAAAGAAGAAAACAAGAAAAATGCATTAATATAAATGGTAAGAGACACCTGCAACCATCTAAAGTTACCTGCATGTCAAAGACACCTTGCTACCAGTAAAGTAGCTGATTAATTTCTGATCAGACTTTTGTCTGATTCTGGAAAATACGTGAAGATATTCTGTTATTGAGGTGCCAGGCATTCTTCCAAATTCCTTGGCAAGATAAGCCTCCCTTTACTATCATGGTAATTTGAAATTCCAGTACAGTTCTTCTGTCATGAAGCACAAATCTTCTTACTATAAATGAAGATTCTCACCCCTGATACCAGGAATAAGTGGGCTGTCTTGCATTCCAGCTCAAAAGGGGTGCACCATAATCAATTCTGCTATGTCTTCTAGTAACAGTCCCTTCCTCTCATCTCATCCTCCTAAAAGATTATTTTTGAGAGTTGTAAGAAAGAACATTCAAATTTCTAATTTTAGGATAAATCCTTAAAATAAAAACAACTTGGAGAGCAAAATGAAAGAATCATGGAAATGGCATCTGAATGCAAGGCAATAGCCATATACTGCAGAAAACAGCCCAAATGTACCATTATTTGGCTCCCTTATTCTTACCACACAGTTCAAATTGCACTCCTTCTAGTCTATGTTCCTGTAACAGGTTCATTTGTGGGTTGTCTACACCCTAAATCATAATCATCAGAGAATCATTCAACGCGAAAGTATTGTCTTTTAAGATAAAAGAGTGCACAGCATACCCCTAAAACATACATAGCATTAAAAACTTACTGCAGTGCACACAAGTTGATAGATAATACCAAAGTACAAATTTGCAGAGTTTGTAGTGTGTAAGAACCCCTGAGGCTCAAAAGCTTCATTAGCCAGTGCAGACAGCAGTTACTTACCTAAATTCATTATTGGCATGGACACCTTGTTGATGGTACGTTGTGAGGACAAAACAGCACATCCACTTGCCCATGTTGAAAAACATGGGCAAGTGGATGTGCTTGCCTAAACTTCAGGAACAATCAGTCATCATGAACTCTGCTAGTTCATCTATGTACCAAGATGTCCAGAAATGTATCACAATAGACCCTGAGGGCTTTTAATGATGGAGTAACTTCTTTCCCTGTCAAAATATTTATTTGCATGAAGTGGCAGATGCAGTCCGTAAATCTCACCTACAGTTTGGAAGCTCATACATTCAAACCCCAGAATTATTTTAGGCATATTTACAGTTTCAAGGACAGCATTGACTTAACTGTCTAGCAAAGAAATCTGGAGACTGTATCCATTCAGACAACCCGATAAAATAGGAAAAAGCAGCTGAGGTTTTCAAGGCTGTGGATGCTGTCTCATGCATTATATGGAAAAGACAAAGCCTACATATCTATCTAATCATACTTACAGAAAATTAAGCCGTATTTAGGAATAACTGCTTCTTACATGAATTAATGCCACATCCATTGCAAATAATAGAAAAAAGAAAAGAAAATTAAGCCGTATTTAGGAATAACTGCTTCTTACATGAATTAATGCCACATCCATTGCAAATAATAGAAAAAAGAAAAGAAAAAGAAAAGAAAAGCTACGAGCCTTTTACATGACATTTCCATTCCTTTTTGATCATGTCATTAATGACCAAATGTAGAGAGGCAAGACAGTTTTGGAACTCAAGATCCACATGAAGTCTACCTTTAACCTTCCAACCTTTGGGTGAGAAGAGGGAGGAGGTACACAATTTCACCATTAAAACTGAAAGCAGGAAGAATGGATCCTGAGAAAACTCCTCCTGGAAGTGTCCAACACCACCCCATTATATAGATCTATATGCCTGTGCTCCAAAGTTTTGGTAAAGATATATACTCCTGTATACTGCATGGGAATCTAAAACACTTAAAATAACTTAAGTCCTTCAGTTCAGTTCTAAAGCTGCTCCAGGTAACCAACTTCCAGGCAACTGCAAAAAAGTTCAGATGTTATATTTGGGGAGAATCAAGCTTCCACTAGTATCTGTCCTAAAGAACTAATGTCTTGCACACAGATAAAAACTGTATTTAGAAACTAGTTTAACCAAAATGTAAGTCACTCTCCTGCATACATACCACATTCACTTGAAAGTGTTTTATCTTAATTAGTTTAAGTAAAGTTCTTATTACTTCTAAAGAATGCCAAGACTTATAACGTAAAAAACTGGTGACTGACACTCACAATGAGGTAATAGTGAAACCACTCTACTATGTTAAAGCATTGATTCTGTAATCAACTGTTCCAGAATAAAAATATAAACCACTGAATTTCAGAACAGAAATCCTAACAAGTTTTAAAAACCTCTTTAATTCACTGTAAAATGGTAACCTTTGAAACTGGAGTTCTGGAGGAACTTTTTGCTTCCTCATGGTATATTAAAATGCGAAAGTTTGGGGGAAGAGGGAGAAGCAGAATGTTAAATGCATCTAGCAGGCCAAAACCTAGTCTTTGCAGAACTCTGAATTCCCAAATCTTCACAGAAAGAATGAACTCATGGAATCAAAATCTATCTTTGAAACATTCCTCCAACAATTAAATTTCAAAGTTTTAAATCACCCAATAGAAGTAATTGTCCTCTCAAGTTCTACTTGTCTACTTTCCAGCATCAGAATATTTACTCAAATACAAGACAACCCCAAATATAAGATGACCCCCCGACCCCCCCCCACACACACACACACACACAAAAATAAGATTCTATATATGGAAAATTTTCCATTTGTTATAATTTTCCAGGTATAGAATCGAGTTATCAGAGTGCTGTCTTTAATTCAGCCCCCCTCCCACTGCTATAGCAGGAAAAATAGCATTGAGGGGGTGCCCTCTGCCTTGTCAGCTTCCCTCCACAGCCTTCCTGTCTCCACCCTCTCATTACAGTCAGAACCTGCTCCGGCTGTTCCTTCCCCAAGCAAAGTGTGGAAATAAGTTGCATGTGACAGTAAGGGGTGAGAGGTGGGAAGGAAAAGGACAGCGAGGAGGGCAGAAGCTGCAGAGGGAAACAGGAGCCTGCTGTGGTTCCAATCCTGACTGCTGCAAATTTCAGCACAGGTACTCCATAAACACACTTTTGAGCACCACTTTTGTACCTATTTTTTTATATAGTATGAAGTCCAGAAGTACAGATACTAGTCCAGAATGGAATGGCTCATGACTTATCATATACAGGCAGTCCTCGGACTTATGACACAACTGGTTTCTGAAAACCGTGTCTTAAGTTGAAACATTGCAACTTGGAACCAATTTTCTCATAAGAAACAATGTTATAAATAGGGGATTGGTTCCTGAACCAAGGCCTGATACTCTATTTTCACCAAAAATACCACAGAATTTTGTTCTCAATGAATTATAGATGAGTAATATAGTTACATTAATGTATTTATATTATAAATAGCAATCATATTGGTTTGGAAGGACTTATTTGAGGTGTCATTGCTGGACTTTTTGAAAGCCTCTTGGTTAGACTTTTTGAAGAGTTCTTGGCTGAAGTCTTCTCAGGAGCCTTGGCTGCAGGTTCTTCTAGAGACTTGTCTGCTTTCTTAAAGAAAGTGTCCAAGGAAGTTTGGACAGATGTTCTCCAGGGAGATGAGCGATGCAGCAAACTTGTTCGCTGGTATGGCGTCACATCGAATCAAGCGTTGTAAAAGTCAAAACTAGCATCGCAAAGTTGAAACAGGGTATCAATTGAGAAATATTTTAAGTGTGAAACGTTGTAAGTCAAGGACTGCCTGTAGTTCACTAGGCTGGGCCCCAGCAAAATCAACAGCATTTCAAGCTAGGTGATCCCACAACCCAGCACTGGTCACTACACATGTGTACTCCAGACACACCCCCAGAGGACCATGTACTAATTAGACCCCCCCCAGTCATAACTGGAGCTATGTGTTCTTGTCACAAGTCCTGGGACTCTCCAAAAATGTATATGCAGGTGAGATGCAGGGCTGCTTGGTCTGTCTCCACCCAACAGAGGGTGAGGCTACATTAATCACATGCAACAGGCCGAGAGAAGGGGCCACAGTGTCTCTTAGGAATCAGCAGAAATGGGAAAGAAAGGCACTGGTTGGCTGTAGGAGTTAAGAGGAAGTCAGAATGTGTCAGGGTGGATTTGATTTAAGTCAAATCAATTTAAATCACCAGTCAGGAAGCCTTGATTCAATCACTGTTTCCTACAAATGTACATTCTTGTTGTTTGATATCCTCTACTCATTTAACTTCTTGAAACTTTGCACTTTTAGAGAGAGGTAAGGACTTGATTCTTGTGTACACAAACCTGCAGAGAGACAAGAGGGCTGATGGGTAGGTAATCAGGTCTGTTATCTCTCATCTCCATATACTGCTGTTAAGAAGGATGTTATCTCTGGGGACACAAATCCATGGTTTGAGAACTGAAACTAAGCATCACAGAGATGCTTAATGGGACCTTCTAGACTGAGCACTGAGTCCCATTGGGTAAAGTGTTGGTTTTTTTTTTAACTCTTTACTAAGCTACAGAGGATTGAACCCCAAATGATTGGGCCCCTAATATAGTTCATGGCCTGTTGTGACCTATTTATAAAACTTTTCTAAAAAGGTTATATGAATATATTGTCTCAAATAATATAATTAGAAGTTATAATCTCTATTCCATGATGATAACTTCAAGCTTTAACATATCTTATATTAAAACTATCTTTATACATGCTTATTTTTTTAAAGCATCTTAAAAATCAAAAAATACAATTAAATCAAAAAATCTGATTTAAATAAAAATCCAATTTATTGATTTTTTTTTTAAACATTGATTTTTATCCACCCTGAAATGTATTTGATGTAGTGGTTCATTGCGACTTGAAAAACGAGTTGGCATGGAAGGCGACTGAGCACAATGGGCACTATATCTTATTCAGATGGGCTGCACTAACCTAGCTTTATGGTAGGTCCCCAGCAATGGGTTGGGCCATGTGCTTTATGAGCACGCTCTGCATGGGCTGCATTCAATCAACCTCATAGCTGGTTTCCATGACTGAGCACATGCTGCTTCTAGCAGGAGCTCGATGACACCCATGCTGATGGGGGCGGGGGGGGGGAGCAGAGGGAGGAATTGCCGTATATTTGAGTAAATATGGTAGTTTACAGTTTATCTCAGGAAAAAAGTAAAAAATGGTCGAGTTTCTAGCCTAAACTACAGACAAAATCAGAAAAGTGATGGTGGAAAAGGGCAAATCATCCCTGTTCATACATCTTAAGTAAAACCAAAAACAAATGCACGACTTCACCATTGTAAATCACTTATTATTTTGATTTTGTTGGTCAAACATTTAAAAATAATATTAAATTACCAAGATCCTTTCAGAGAACCTAAAAGGACTCTCAAGCTCTTAAACATCAAGCAACCATTTTTTTACACTATCCAGATGAGAGAAAAACATTATGGGTATGTCATCTTCATCAGACTTTGCCTAAAAGGTTGGCACTAGTTTTTACAAATATGTTTTAGTCATTCTGAAATGATTAAGTCAATCAAACACATAGGCTAAAAGAGTAAGAATTAACTGGAGTTACACTTAAAACTACCTCTTCCCTAATTAATCTCATTCAAGTAAAACCAGCCACAATGCAAACCAACACTTGAGTTCTACAGAGCAACTGTGTTAATTGATGATGAGTTGTGCTAATTCAAGGTGTACACCACTGGGTTAGCCAAACTTCAGTGAAAGCTTTGTCACACTCCAGTTAATATTTCACCACATGGACAGGAGACTTCATCTTGTAAAATAAAGGTAATCCTGTAGTGAAGACAAACCCTTTGCAGTTTACCCAAGGTCACAAAGCAAGCCAGGGCCAAGGTACAGACTAGAAGCCACGTTCCTACACTAGCCCCTAGACAGTGCTCCACCATACTTCAACAAACATTTGTCTTTAAACATTTTCTGAAATAAAAAACAAGCAAAAAGGCTCTGATGCTGCAAGCACATATGCAGGTGTTAACTTTCTTCCTGAGAGCAACCTCAGTGACTTCATATAAAAATGAAGTTTCAGAAGGATTTGTAGGGCAGGGGCCTTCTCTGCAGCCTCAACTATAATTCAAGGTTCAGGAATTGTTACACAGAAGGTAATACAATGTATTCTGTAAATGTACAATTTGTTTATCTGTCTGACATAATGCCAGTCCCAACATGCAGCCAATTGCTCACATTGTAACAAACTCCAGTGTCCCAACATGTGGCCAACTGCTCACATTGTAACAAACTCCAGTTACCTACACAACAATTAAAGGCATAAACCACTGAAGTGTAGCATTCTTTCAACCCCACTATTTTGTCACTTAACTATACTCTATGTAACTAGGCTAGAATGAGGAAGCAGCTATCTAACAGCTATTAGACACCTTGAAAATGAAGGAAACTAATCCATTTTGGGAGTGCTTAATGCCACAACCTTGACAGTGCTTAAATTCAAATAAATACATACATACCCCAAGCGAGTGACTAGATTATTTTCAGGCTACGAGATACAAACTTGGATGGAGTGCACTGTAAAGATACATAATTAGACAGGCGGAACAGTCCAGTGGTTAGGGCTCTAGTCCATGACTTGAGAGCCATCAGTTTGATTATCTGCTCTGCCAGATTTCTCTGAATGTGGACAAGTCCCTTAGTGCAACTTCATCTCAGCTCCCCATCTGTCAAACAAGGATAATAATACCCACATGAGGGCAAATAAAGTAAGATGAGGTGCTCCTGTATTACAGAAGAGGCCACATAAGAATCTAAGAGATATAAACAAGAGAAAGAACAAAAGGGTACCTGGTCATAGTGATACAAACAATCCAAAACAAAACAAAACAAAACAAAAGAAGAATCCAAATATCTCTGTTTGTTTTACCAAAGCCAAAAGTATTAAAAATCTTATCTACATCTCACTGTTATATTACACATTTGCTTCTTGAATTTTTCAACTAAGTGAAAATAGATTTGTTTGTCCCACTGACAACGAAAATGACCGATCATCACCTTGCCTTTAGAAGCAGATCATCAACTTCCAAAAATAGACAGTTCAGTCATTTCAGATGCTATAACATCTGCCCAACCCTCATGCCTACTTCCCTGATTTATGGCCTCCCCTGTAGTCTGTACAAGCCCATGTCATACAGCAGTAAAAGTGACCAGCTGATGACAATAACACTGACTGGCCATGGCACTGTCTAAAGAACAAGCTAAAAACATAAGGGCTCTTCCTTCTTGTTTCCATGACAGCAATCATAGCAGCTACCTTAGCAGCCTCAGCAGTTGCAGATTTACCCCTGAACATCCCCCTTCACACTACTGTTTTTGCCACTTGAACAAATCACGCTGACACTGGAACTTTAGAGTGCCTATACACATGCAGAGAGGCTGCTCTGATATGCTGTAATTACAGCGCATTGGAACAGACTCATTTAATCCAGTCTGCCAAAGCATGACAATTACTGTGATCCACCAAACTCCAGCATCACACGTGTCAGCATCCATACGCTGAAAAATGATGCCAGAGGTGCTTTAAAGCTTGTTTGGCACGTTTTAATTAAAGTGCCCCTGCCAGCATTTTTCAGCATGGGGATGCTGATACACATGACATTCTAGGTGCTTTAATTAGAGCAGCTCTTGGAGTCATTCTAATTAAAGTGCCCCCTGCCCCACTCCCAGAGCATGTGCATAAATGCCCTTAGTTTGTGAACTTTTTTGTTTTGTTCTGTTTGGGCAAAACTGCACCTTCAGCTGGGACTGACGTCCTCCCAAAGGCTCATGCTTTAGGTACCTCATTTAAATGGTCAGTAAGGGGCGCAACCACCCTATCTAAAGCCTCAGAGCCTGAGCCCTTTAGCAATGCGCATGGCCCATGCTACCAACCAATGCCTGCCACCCAATGTCCAAGCCAGGCCAAATAACTCATCCTCCACCCACCCACCCACACACACACACACACACACACACACTACTTCACTGGACAGCTCAGACCCATCCACCAGCATCCAGCAACTCAGCAGTGGATGCACCCGAGCATCAGAGGCACAGAGACTCCCCCACTAGGATGACAGTTGGCACACTGCTACCCAGTAGGTGCATCTACACGAGACACTTACTGCTCATTAGCCTAATAGCACTGTGCAGCAGTGTGGCAGTTAGGAACCGTGCTAACAGCCTACTGCACAGTGTTATTAGGCTAATGCGCAGTCAGCATCACAAAATAACCGTGCGCCCGTGCTATTTTGCAGTAACTCCAGTTACTACGCATTTAGTTACTACTTCATTAAACAAGTAGTCAACTAAACAGGCAGTAACTAAGTCACTGTGCTGACCATGTAGATGCACCCAGTGCTGTCAGGATCCAGACAGTTCTGCAGAGGGGTGCGAGTTAGCAGGAGACAGCACCTGAGAACCACTGACAGTCTGGACTTAGGGCCCTAATATGGCAGCCCTTGGCTGGATCCAGCTCTTGCTGCCCAGAGGCTTGTTTCATCCAATGCATATTTGACCTTGCAAAGTTTTGCCTTGTGCAAGGTGTAGAGCACTGAACGTGCAAAACAGCTCCACCTGGGCCAGCCCACAGGAGAACAAGAAGGAACAAGTGGGGCTGGAAGAGACCTCCAGAGGTCAGAGTCCCAACCCCCAGGCAGGAGAGAGACCCTTCCTACCCCTACCCCTACCCAAGCAGCCTGGGGGCAGCACAGGGCATCTCCTTCCCTGCTGTTTCCTGGTTCCTCCGTGCCCAGCAGGGGATGGGGCACCCACTACCCGCCTCCCCCACTCCACGGAAGCCCCTCCCCCCGGCGATGCCCCACAGAAGCCCCGCCCCGAGCTGCTGTGGCGGCGGGGGGGG
>NW_005842735.1:627562-632283 GCF_000455745.1 Alligator sinensis | reverse complement strand
CGCCGGGGCCGGGCCACGGGCCCGTGACGTCACAGAAGCAGCTGATGCGAGCGTCAGGGGCGGAGCGAGGCCAGTGTCAACAAGGGGGCGGGGCTTCGCGCGGATGACGCATAGGGGCGGGGCCCGAGGGCTTGCTGGGGGCTGTTGCTTCCTTGGGAGAGCAGCTTTGAGGCGGGAGGCTTACAGTCCGGGCGGGGGTGGGCCGGGAGGGAGGAGGAAGGAGGAAGCTCAGCAGCAGATCAAGGAGCAGAAAGCTGAGCGGCAGATCAGGCTGGGAGCACATGGCAGGGAGCAGATCAGGCAAAAAAGCAGAGCAACAGCTAAACACAGGAGCACAGGGCAAGGACAAGGAGTAGAAAGCTGATCAGCAGATCGAGCTGGGAGCACGGGGCGGGGAGCAGAGCAGCAGACTGGGCAAGGAGCAGAAAACTGAACAGCAGATCAGGCTGGGAGTAGGAAGTAGAGCAACAGGTAAACCCAAAAGCACAGGGCAAGGAGTAGAAAGCTGAGCAGCAGATCAGGGTTGGGAGTTCAGGACCTATAAGCAGAGGAGCAGATCAGGCAGGGAGCAGAAAGCTAAGAAACAGATCAGGTGGAGTGCCCAGGGGAGGGAGCAAAAAACTGAGCAGCAGATCAAGCTGGGAGTGCAGGGTGGGGAGCTGAGCAGCAGATCAGGCAGGGAGCGGAAAGCTGAGCAAATCAAGTGAGAGATAAGGTTTGGAGGAGCGCTTGGGAAGGGTGCGGGGCTAACTTGTGGCAGGCAAGGCAAAAAAGGTTGGCCCTAATGAGAAAATAAGGAACTCGCACTTAATTTTTTTTAATTTTTTTTTAACAGTCAGAAGTATTAAGAGAAGTGCAGAAAAGCTTTGCTGTTTTTCCCCCCACAAAGTGATTATCTCTTTATTGTGCCTCCTCTGTAGAGATGAGCGTTTAGTTGTGTGTATTTCAGTTAGTTTTCATCATTCTGATGCTCACATAGCTAATGATACAGGATTTTTAAGTTTAGATTGGCTGTGCAGCCCAATTTAAGGAACACTAAACACCAGAGGGTATGAGAGGAAGAAATGGAAAAAGGAAAATATAGATAGAGATGGGATGGGGGGGGGGCAATAATAAAGGTCTTTAATTTCCCAGCTTACTTCCAATTTCATATTTGAAAGTTGCAAAGAGATTACAAAAGTGCATTTGACAATGCCCCCCCTCCTTCCTTCACTTCAATTTGAAAAGTCTAGTTTTATTTTTCTTAAAGGAGAGCATGAACTCAGACTGGAAGTTGAGTTCAGCAAATCTCATAATACAACTAGGTATGGTGGCAAGAGTTGAAAGAGAAATCTTAAACACGTACAGTGTACGTTTTACAAAGGACAAAAATCATTGTAAAAAGCAAGAAATACACAATATCATATCCATTTCATCAAGTGGTAAAGCAAGGTCACATTAGGGCTGACTTTCAAACGTGGCTACCAAAATCTCCTGAATATAGGTGCCTTTTCCCCATTCCTCCCCACAAAATGGTTGAACACTTACATCTCTCACTGGCTTAGAAGACTTCTCTTTCTCCAGAGAAAGAGTAGAGCAAGTTGTACTGCTTCAGACAAAAGTGGAAGGTATTCAGTACTTCAGAAAAGCAACAGTTGCTTGACCCAAGTATCTACATTTTTATTTAAATGCTTAACACTAAGTATCCTGATTGGAAGCTTTTGGCTTGCTTGTAAAAACAGTAAGCTGGAGAAGTGTGGATACCTGAGAAGCTCTATACTTGAATTGCTGTAGCAGACATAGAGCCCTCTTATTTTTCATTCTTCCTTCTCTACCCTTGCTTGTGGTAAAACTGGTCTGCACAGCCAAACCCTAGATGATATGAGAAATAGAGAAACAGGAAAGAGGGAGGAAAAGAAAGAAGGAAAAATGAAGAATAAACTACAATAACTATTACATTGGTGGGAAGGTTACAGTATTAGTGAGTTTTTTTTAATAATTCATAATACAGAGGGGTGTATAGCAGCCTAAACAAATGTAAGAGGGGGTATATGACAACCAAAAATTTGTGAATCAGTGCCCTAGAGTGTCCTAGGGGTTTAGGTTGTAGCCGTGTTGGTCTAAGGACATAGGCAGACAAGGTTCCTTGGGTGAATTTGATATCTTTTATTAGACCAACCCGAAGTGTCCAGAGTGTCCTATTTATTTCAATAACAAATGATAGCATCTCTATAATGGTTACAGGATAGGTACAAGACTTACCAGAAAAAATAGATGGAAGTTGTAATAGCATTGGCTGGCTATTTTTATGTGCAAAATGGCTTTTCTAGTTTCATGCAGGGTCTAGTGGGCACATCTTTATATCTCAGAAATCTACCACATCAAGTACCCTTTTGAAGACCTAGCTACAGATGCTCTTCCTAGGTCATAATTGAGGCTTGCTTACAAACAATGCTCTTTTCCTGCTTTATTTGTGCTGTTGACACATTAATTCACTGCACTCACAGAAGGACTTAGGCATTGTAAGGCTTGTATTACAGCACCTCATTTTTAAGGACTCTTGTCACCTCTTGAAATCCACAGTCCCAAGTTAGGCAACCATGCTATTTATGCAATGAAGCCAGAGTTAGCCAACTTAGTGTGGGACAAAAGCTAATGCTCTGATCAGGGAGGCCAGTTAATATACCCAGTAGAAAATACCAACAGAAGTGAGGTTTAAGCTCTGCCTCTCACCAGGAATTCTCTTAACAGCTGGTTGTGCTTCTTAGCTGCAAGTGCTCGCCTGAAAGGAAGCATCTAAGCCAGCCCTTAATATCATGAAATAAGTGGGAAGCACCATTTCCAGTTGTATCAGCATTAGTTAGAGCATTCACTTATGATGCAAGAGACTCAGGTCTCTGCTGGAGAGGACTCAAACCCAAGTTTCAGGAGAGTGATTTAACAAAAAGGCTGTGGCTCAGACTGCCACCTCCACTTTCTCCTCCAAGTGGGGATTTTGTGAGGTTTAACATGTCCTTGAAAACAATTACTGGATTAGGGTATGCAGTCAACATAGGGAGAGGAATGCCACAGCCCCACTGGGATTACAGATAGGCACATTGCTACTCAGTATTGTCAGGATTCAGACAGTTTTCCACATGGATGTTAATTAGCAAAAGACAGCAGCTGAGAGCAATCTAACTTCTGGACTTGGGAATCTAAGATGGTAGCCCTTTGGTGGATCTGGCTCTTGCTGCCTGGAGGCTTGTTTCTTTCTATGTATATTTGGCCTTACAAAGTTTTGCCTTGTTCAGAGGCTTGAACTAAAAGTGCAAAACAGCTCCACCTTGGTCTGCTTGAATGAGAACAAGAATCAGAAAAGAGGGGCTGGAAGAGACCTCTAGAGTTCATCTAGTCCCAACCCTGCATGAGGCAGTATCCTCCCTATCCAAACCATCCTATACAAATCCACTATCTAAGCTATTAGCAAAACTACAGAGTCAGCCCTGACAACCACAAGACATGACACCCTAGCCTGCCAGAGGTAAAGCAGGGGGAGCACAGTGGCCAACATCTTGCTGCTACAAGGTTGTTAAAATATGATCAAGATATTCAAGGAAGAGGGCCACATCCCCTACTACAGAGAAGGCAAAAACCCTCACAGTCCATACCAGTCTGATCATAGGTTAAAATTCCTTCATGACCCAAAATCAGTCTGTCCCTGAGCAAAGGGGCAGACCCTCTAGCCAGAAACCTCCTTGTTTTAAGTCCCAGCAGAAGCATTGGTACACCCCAGTCAAAATTCCCAGCTTTGGCTGCAGTCAATACACAGTGCTTCTGAGGAAGGCTTCAAAAGCAAAACAAAACCCCAAAACAAAACCCTGACATATGTAGTGGCAGGAAAGTGAAAAAAAATCATTCTTGGCCCCCCGTGCCAACCAACAAAACCCAGAAACATGGAAAATACCCATAGTAGAACATTGGTATAGCTGCTTCTATATCATACCTGATTAATGCTTACCCAACCTCTTCTTGAACACTTCCAACTTCCCTAGGTAGTCTCTTCCACTGCCTCACTGTTCTATCAGTGACTGTGTTTTTCCTAATATCTAATCTAAAGCTATTTTGCTTCAACCTCAAGCCATTGGTCCATGTTCTACTCTGCAGCAAGAGAGAAAAGGTTTTTCTTTTCTTCTTTGTGTCAGCCTTTCAGGTATTTGAAGACTGATATCATGTCCCTTCTTAAGTGCCTTTTCTGTAAGATAAAATGCCTATTTCCTTCAACCTCTTCTTGTATGATCTGCCTTCTAAGCCCTTTATCAATTTTGTCATCCACCTCTGGACTCTCTCTAACCTCTCCATGTTCTTTTTAAAATACGGAGCCCAAAACTGCACACAAAACTCTTGATGAGGCCCAGCCTGTGCTGAATAAAGAGGCACCATCACCTCCCGTGTTTTGGACCTAATGCTTCTATTGATGCATCCCCAAACTGCATTCGCCAACAGGTAATTCAGGGTAGAATAAATGGAACAGAAGATTGCAGAACGGAGGACCTCCTCCTCCACAAGAGAGTGCTTTGCCTTTCTGCAGAATGACTCCGTTTGGTAGACTTTCTCCAGGTATTATCCATCCTGTGAGTTGCACCGAGTTCGGCACTATATTCAGAATAAAAATAGACTTCTGAGAGACTACATCCTTTTAAGCTGGTAGTATACCTGCAGCTGGATATGCAGAGAAGATCTAAAAAATAAAATTGACAAAG
>NW_005842735.1:581655-627531 GCF_000455745.1 Alligator sinensis | reverse complement strand
AATAAGGGGAAAGAGAGAAAGACCATCAGTGGAGGAGACTGCTGAATCATAAAAAGCTCCTGCTGTTAATACTAGGACTCTTCCCACCTAGAAAATAAATAGAAGGACATTTTGCATTGGCTTTGGTAGCAAGCACTCCCATTTGAGGGACTCCTTGCTTGCAAAAGACTTAAGTCAGAATCAATCCTCTTAGAGACCATTTGTGTGAAATGAATTTTGCTGCCCAGATGGTCTTCCAGCTTACTGATCTCTCCAGAGAGGTTACAGTCATCAAGTTTACTTGCTTTATGATATATGATTCCCAAAATAGGATTGCTTCCTGATATAAAAAGCTTGATCTTGTACTTTCCTCTCTACCTATGTAATACATGTCTATTACTTTATTCTCATTAAACCTAGGAATGAAACTCTGCTCTCTCTTTCAGAAATGGCAGAAACTTCTGCTTGTGACCAAAATCCATATGTTTGAAACTGACTCAGTTGTGCCCCTTCCAATCACTTTTGGGAGGTATCGGTGACCAACATCTTAGGAGAAAGTATAATTTCTAGGCCACTGGTTCTCAACCTTTTTAGATTTGGGGCACCCATCAATAGACTGCTTTGAAAATACCAGCTTCTAGTTTTCACTTGTGTTTTGAGTACAGAAAAATACAACAATTCTTCCATTCCAAATAAACTTAGCCAACAACAGTTCAGAACGTTTAACACTATGGCTCCCTGTTTGAAATTTCTGGTTTTAATCTTGTGAGTCATGTTTTCACACCTAACAGTGCTAACATTTTCTGGTACCCTGTGGTATCCTTGAAAGGATTTCGAGGCACTCCAGGGTGCCATGTCACCATTGTTGAGAATCACTGTTCTAGGCAAACAGATTTTCCTAATCCACCCACACCAAAGGAATGAAATACGATGTTCCAGAATTTTTATGAACAGAGTCACTCACAGGCAACTGGTAGGGGGAACTCGGGGGGGCACATGCCCCTCCTTAGATTGGCCCCTGACTCAGCACTACTCAGGACGGCAAACCACGGCCCTGCAAAGCCGGGGAGAGAGACCACAGCTCTTCTCGCAGGGCCCATGGCAGCGACGGTTGAGGTTTCAGCCCACCCCCCTGCCCAGGGGGTGGAGGTAGCTTTACCTGTGTTCTGGCCGGTGGTCTACAGTTTGCCAGGCCAGCCACTTCCTGCCCGCAGTATGCCCCCCCAGGCTCAGGAGGCACCAGTTACCCCTGTAGTCACTGTGATGATTCATGTTGTGTATTGACTTGAGCAACACATGGAATGCTCTGAAATGCCACCTGACAAAGGGTGTCACATAGTAGCTTGGGCATTTCTAGTCCAGCAGCCTGAGGCCCGTCCTTATTGATGACTGCAGAATGTTCTGACATCACATGGCATCAGATTTTTTTAAACCTTTTCTGGGGAAGGAAGGCTCTTGCTCCTCTGATATCCAATACTATACTTATAGATTCTCTGGTGAGAGGGCTCATGTTTAGTTTCTGACACTGATTTTTAAGGAGAAAAGCAGATGAAGAATTATTTGGATCAGTTCTGCAACCTGTGAAGCTGATTTCCCCCAAATCAGTCAGTCATCAAGGTCTGAATACACTTACATGGCTCAATGCCAAAGATGAGCTGCCACCACCAACAGAGATTTTTGGAACATTCATAGTGTGGTCAGAAGTCAAACAGAAGTACTAAGAATTGGCAATGAATGTTTTGTACCACAAATAAAAATTTGTTTGAGAGCCAGATGTATTGCCACATGGAAGTGAGCATCATGTACATTGAGGTTAATGAACCACTCCATGGGATTTAAACAAGGGAATGATTGATAGGAGTGTCATCATGTATAACTCAAAGCAGCAAATATATAAGTTCAGATAACAGACATTTAGCATAGGATACCATTCTCATTTCTTTTTTGAAATCAGAAAATAGGGGGAATAAAAACCCTGTGGACATAAAACGGTGAGTTTAATTGCACCAATCTCTGGCAGGGAATCTGTATCTTGTATTAGATTTACCTGAGAATGATCCATGAAGAGGGACAGGTTGGGGGTGAGAAAGAAGAAAGGTCTGGAATAAGAACCCAAAGGAAGGGGAAAAAATGGTATAGATCAATAAAGACTATTCCACAATTCTTAACTGTTGTATCAATTATTCCAGTTATGCCAATGACCAGACTGGAAGGTGCCAGAGGAGGATGCCAACTTCTTTTTCTGGAATCTAGGTGTTTCCTTTATTGTTCCTTTAGTTATAATTCTCTGATAGCAGAATTATTTAGGTGAAGACTGTGGACTAGCAATGGAGGTCTAAATAGTTTCTTTTTACAAAAAGCATATACAGATTGAAGGATCTTACAAGGTAGATCTAAAATTCTTCAGCATGTGCATAGTCCTCACTGAACTAAATAAGTCTTGTCCATCAAAAGGCAGATCTTTGACTTCTGTCCTCAGAAAAGACAGAGGCAGCTAGTCAGGAATCCCTCCTGATTTCTATAGGGAAGTACAACTCTGGTAACTGCTGTGTTCACAGCTGCCTATAGAGATGTTTGGGAAATTACCTGCACTTGAGACCAGATAAAATTAAGAGAGGTATATGCCTATTTGAAGTGTGTCTCCAAAATCTGTTACTCTTTGCATGGATATTGTCGTATTTTGATAACATAGCTTGATAACTAATTATTCTGACCTACAGTAAAGAAAAAATAATTTCCGCCCCCAGGGATCTAGTATCTTGGTACCTATTTTTTAGGGCTGTACTTTGTAACCTACCTCAGTTTTACCTGCAATGTACTGACCTTCTGCACAAGGACACAAGTATTCAAAACCCCTGGAGGAGCCATGGTATTTTGACCAGTGTGATTTGAGATTGCAGAAATAAATGTTAATGTGACCCACAAATCTTTATCAGCTCTAACATAATTAATAGGTAAAGCTATTTTTATTCAGGCAGCTGGCTGCAGGATAGCAAAAGCTTAGTTATCGTGTACTATTTTAAGAGGTATCTCAAAAGGTCTAGGCCATTCTCTACAGTAGTTCCCATAATACCTCTGAAAACATCTATTATATTAGGCCCTGATGGAATGATAGCTTCCTCAGCTGAAGATGATGAAAAAAACTTTTCATGACAACAGTACATGCTATTCCATTTTCTCCTTTTCTCTAGAATTAACTTTTGTGAAGAAGATACATAAACGTTAGAGGTTCAACCCTCCAAAAATACCAGGTCCTAGTTTTCACTTGTTTTTTGGCTACAGAAAAATGTAGTCAAATGTCATCTTGTAGTTGATATTTATCCATAGATCTTAAGGCACTTAGATGCTGAAGCCAAGGTTTGAGGACCATGTGGATCTAGCTAGCATGTAGCACAGAGACACCCAAGAAATGTGCTTGTTCCTTTTGAAAACATAAAGTGAAAAATTACCGTCTATGGCTGTTCTTGCTTTCAATCCAGGCTGAAGAGGCGATTTAGGGTCTGTGGAAAGGTTACCTGCTAAAACATCTAGATGAAAATGTCAAGGATAGATTCCATTAACCTCAACTTACAAAACATTTATTTCCTGGAAGCACCTTCAGAAAAGAGTGCATCTTCAAAGGATCAGAAGGCCTTAATGAAAAATTTTCATAAGTGAGTATTAAGTGCTTGAACAACAAGAGACCTGATGTAGCAACCCATAGAGACACTTAGAATCATAGAAAATTAGGGTTGGGAGGGACCTCTGGAGGTCATCTAAGTCCAACCCCTTGCTCAAAACAGGACCATCTCCAACTAGATCATCCCAGCCAATAATTTGTCTAGCCGGGTCTTGAAAACCTCCAAGGATGGAGAGTCCACAACCTCTCTGGGTCACCTGTTCCAGTGTTTTACTACCCTCCTAGTGAGAAAATTCTTCCTAAATATCTAATCTAAACTTCCCTTGGTGCAATTTGAGACCCTTCTTCCTTGTTCTGTCATCTGCCACCAATGAGAGCAGTTTAGCTCCATCCTCTTTTGAACCTGCTTCAGGTAGTTGAAAGCTGTTATTAAATCCCCTTGGTCTCCCCTTCTCTAGACTAAATAAGCCCAGTTCCCTTAGTCTGTCCTCATAAGTCATGCACCCCAGCCCCCTTACCATTTTTGTTGCCCTCCACTAGACTCTCCAATTGTCCACATCCTTTCTGTAGTGGGGGGCCCAAAACTGGACACAGTACTCCAGATGTGGCCTCACCAGTGCTGAATAGAGAGGAATAATCACTTCCCTTGACCTGCTGGCAACACACCTACCAATGCAGCCCAATATGCCATTAGCCTTCTTGGCAACAGGGGCACACTGCTGACTCGTATTCAGCTTATTGTCCACTATAACCCATAGGTCTTTTTCTGCATAGCCAGTCAGTCCCCAGCCTGTACTGGTGCATGGGATTGTGCCGTCCTAAGTGCAGGGCTTTGCATTTGTCCTTGTTGAACCTTGTGAGATTAACCTCGTCAGTTCAAGCAGACAAGATTCTAAGCCTGTTCACATGGTAAAAATTATAGTTGTAGACATAGCATGGCTAGACTCTGTCCTGAAGGGAAACAGCAAGTGTAGCAGAAAGACTGTGAGGAAGATAAACAGTCTCATTTCTCAGTGTCAAATGAAGTTGCTTTGACTGAGCATGTGTCGCAGATGGATACAGTACAGAAAGGCTTATTGCCAAAGAGTATGTCCAAACAGAACAAACCAGCACTATGAGAGAATACCCCAAGCTAATCAAGCTAACTCTGAATGTGTTAAGTCTGGAACTGTAAACAGCATAGCCATGTTCTTGGAAGAGCCTAGATTATTAAATCCATTAGTACACTAATATGTACTTCCAACTCCTGCAGCAGCAGGAGTGATAGCTACACCGTTGGTGCCTAAGACATGGTCTCTGGGTTCAAGTTGAGTGAGGTGTTTTTGATCCACAAAGGATATGAATTAAATAACTAAATGAATGCATACATAGAAAGGCCCACCATGGGTACCAAAGCATATGCAATCTGAGCTATAATTAAGCAGTTAGAGTTTCACCTCTTTTAAACCTTTACATCAGATCCCGCCCTCATGGACTTTTCTCATGAGGCAGCATTTCTAATAAGATGCAAATCTGGCAGGAGTATATACAGAAAGGAAGACCTAATGCACATTTCAATGGAGTATGACCATATCTTAAACCATAAAGCTGCTTGCTGTGGTGATTTATCAGAATTACCTGTCCACATCACGGACAAGTTTTAAGACCTGAAAAAAAAATCAAGGCTCACCTCATGAAGCTGACAAGCCATGGTATCAACTACCTTAATCTAGGCTTAATCCTTATTCTATATAATAAACATATCCATAGCTTTGAGCAGAGGAAGAAACAGAAGGAGTTGGAGGGGTTTTTGTTAGTCTTTGTTTTGGTATTTTTGTAATACCAAAATTATACTAGTAAAATTTAGTAAAATTTTAGTAATAGTAAAATTTATTTTACTATTGCTTATTTTGCCAGGGAAAACCTGAAACCTGAAAAGCTTATTTACAGTAACTACCCTATTAACAGTAGCAAACTATTCTAATGCAATAACATAGTCTAGCAATGTTGGCATTGTTTCACTTCTCTGCCAAAAAATGGTTCAAGGAACTGAATGGCAATAGAAGTTGCCCCGCTATACGACCCTTGGAGGGGAGGGGGAAAAAAGATCAGGCAAAGTACATATATCATCCCTAACAAACGTTGCTGGTGACAGCTTTCCAGGACCCAGTGCAGAAGGCAGATGCACATCATGAGCAAGCTTTGCACATACAGATACTGGAGGAAGAAATATTTGTTTAATTTAAGAGGGCATAAGAAGAAAGCATCAGAAAAGAAAGAGAATAGCTCAAGATAACATGTCTCTTTGCAAACATTCAAGGGTCATTAAGGGACAACACCCAACCTGTTTGTTTTTAAGATTTTAGCTCCTCTCTAGTCACCTATGAATTTACTGTCACGGAGAAGAATAAAAGCCAGAAACAAAGAAGTAAAAACCATCCTACATGGGAAAAAAGTCTCTCTCAGAAGACGAAAGGTGGGAAACAGACTGGGACATTGGTATCTGCTTGGATACCTGAACAAGTTAGCCCATTAGCATAGCTTGGGGTAGGCAAGATGTGCACCAGCCCTGGGCACCAACTTTGGAGTGGCACCAAAATTATCCCCCACGCCTGCAGAGGCTGTACCATGCCAGCAAGAGCAGCCCCATGGCATTGCTCTTGCAGTAACAGAAGCTGGTACACAGACACCCTACTGCTGCTGCTGCTCCTGCTGCTGCTTTAAGAGCAAGAGCAGGGGCAGGCAGGGCATGTGGTGGTGCAGCTGGGGACTGTTATGAAGTTCCCAATGTGGCTAAACTAACCCTCAACACTCTCGGAACCCAATGTGCCTTCCCCTTCCTTGCAGGTTTTGCCCAGGACACAAACCCTGCTTATTACACCTCTGGTTAGGCCTCTCTAAGTTATGCATGTGGACCATTTAAAAATTATTTTTTCTCTAAATGCTTTTTTCATACTTCAGAACAAAGCAGCATTGGACCACTATACTCACCACTGGACATAGACTCCTGACCTCATTTAGACAAGCAGGTTGAGAATGGTAGGTACATAGATATTGCAGTTCAGATTCTATTTGAAGGCCAGAAAAGCTGCAAAATTCCACCCCAGAACAGGTGAACATCCCAGGGATACATTCAAAGCAACCAAAATGGGGACAGCGGTGTTGCTAGACACGTAACTGTGACAAGCAGTACTGTTAACCCAGTAGCATGCCTATGATGTGATTTTCAAGTGTTCATCAGTAGCCAGATCAAAACCAAAAAGCACTTCCCAATGAAAAGTATATCCATGCATAATGCATTTTCTGTTTTCACCTGTTTTTAGCTTTTGATCCATATGGAAACAGCAAGTTTTTTTTTAATAGGCAGTCCATTTGCCTACTCCATTCTGATCTTCATCTTATTCAATAATGACTGCAAAGTTTTTTTTTTATCAAACTGCCAACACAAGCCTGAACAAATTTCAGTCCAACAAGTAAAATGACTGAAAATTAAATCGATATCTGCCTACATACCCACACACACACACACGGAACTGAGGTACACAAAAGGTAAAGTCATCTCTACATGGTAAAGTTAATGTTCCCAAATTGTTCAGGGCAGGCCAGCTCCTAACTCCAAAGCAATTCAGACAGCATGGGCTAATTCCTTTGGGGCAGACTGTTATTCAGCAGTGCCACACAGCTATGGCTACTCGGCTTCTATTTTAGGTTGCTGTGTGTCCCAAGCAGTACAATGTGCTTGAGGGCACTGCAGCTGAACATGCTAAGTTTACTGTGATCTGCTCGAGTTTGCAGTTTGGTTGAAGTTAGAAAAATGCAGAAAACAGCTGGTTTCCCCTTGAAGGCTGGCAGAGTTCCAGCCTGCAAGGGACTGCAGGGTGTGGGAGGAGGGTGATCAGGCAGCAGGCTCCATGTGCATGTGCTCACTTACACATGCACATGGCAACCAGGCAGCATAGAGAACAGCTTCCACAAGCTCCCCTCAGGTAAGTCGGAGGCACGGAGCGGTAGGAATTGAGGCCCCCATAGTGAGAGAGGGAGTTGGACAGAGCTACAGTTGGGGTTGGGGCTGCTGCCCAGCTGGGGTGGTGCTTGGGGCCAGAATGCATGGCCACAGTGCCTGGGCAGGGAGTGGGATGGAGCCACAGGCAGCTTGTGTTGGGGGTGGGGGCTGGCTCCTTGTCATTGCATGCACTCCCAGGGAGGGAGGTATGGGGGAGCATGTGCCCCCCAGATTTGTGCATGGGGTAGGAGTGGATGCAGGCTGCCCACTGTGAGCTCGAAGCTCCTTGCCCTGCTGCCCCTCTCCTGGAGGTCTCCATGGCCCAGCAGTGGGGACCAGCATGGCAGGGCAGACCAAGGCAGGGAAGCATAGTGCTGCTGTTGGGAGCCCCATGGTGCCATAGCAAGGCACCCTGTGCCCACCTGGCAGCAGCGGGGGTGGTGGCACGGAGTTGTGCCCTCTGCTGCTGCCAGGCAGGAATGGGGTGCCTTGCCACGGTGGTGCGGGGCTCCTGGAGGTGGCACCGAGCCTCCCCACTCCATTCTGTCCTTCCATACTGGTAGGAGCCATGGAAGTCCCCAGGGGTAGGGCAGGGAGCCCCAAGCCCACAGCAGGCAGCCTGCATCCTCCCTTACCCATGGGCTCTGATTTAGAGATGCCATCCATGGGGGATGGGGAGCTGGGCTCCGTGCTCCGCTCCCTGCTCTGCTCCCAACTTGGGCCCCAGCAGCTGCCATCTCCCACAAGTGGCAACCAGGGCTCAGGTGCTGCTGGGGTGGGGGAAAGGAAGCTGTGGACCTGGGTCCCTGGCAGCTGGGGGCCCTCTCTGGCAGGGCTGGGGACAGGGAGGGGGAGGCAAGCAGCTGTGGGTGGGGAGTGAGGGGCTTCACCAGGGGTGGGATGCTGTGGGTCAGGAGTGAGGAGCACCAGCAGTGCTGAGGAGGCTGTGGCTTGGGAGTGAGGGGCAATGGCATGGGCAGGGAACAAGCATATCAAGGCTGCTCAGCATCACAAAGCAGTGTGTGTGTGTTTCTAGCCAGGGTGTGGACAGCCACAGCTGAACCCACATCTTGGTGAGCGAGGAGGGCAGGGGGAGCTCTGATTTTTCATGATAAAAATCCTAAAATCAAATGCCAAAATTTATAGGTATTTAAAATTTATTTTACTATAGTGATTGATGCACTGGTAGGCTTCCAAATTGCTTTAAAACTGTAAATATATCAATAAAACATTGTGTTCAACTGTTACCTACACACACACACACACACACACACACACACATTTTATTTTAATCAGGGAAAAATGTGGATTTGGGGTTTTTTATTCAGCGAATTTGCAATTTTTAAAAATCAGATATATTGCAATTTTTAAACAAACAAAACTAGAATCCCAGCTTATGATGGTGATGTGCATCTGTAAGGGTGTTAATGGCATGAGTCTGCAGACTACACAGCTTAAAAGCAAAATTATCCACCTCCTCTCTCTACCAAAGCATTTAATTTATTTTCATGTCACGTTGTTGGGTCTTGTCACAAAAGACAACTGTAAGCTCTTCAGGGCAGGGACTGTGTTCAGCAGCATCTAGCATATTTCAGTCCTACTCCCCAGATGACACTCTAATTGATAATTTAATAGCTTTTAAAAAATGATTTCTGGTTGGGTTACTTTATTTTGGGTCATTATTGGGTCATTTAAAATTTCAGATTTTAAAGTACTATAGTTACAAGCTTTTCAAGGTTGATGGCAAACCTTGCTTATCCCTTTAGAAAAAAAAATGGAGACAGACCTATGTTGCATACAATTTTCATTTAAAAACCCATAGGATCACAAGATATTAATCCCTAAACCTGTATCTGGTCCAAACGTAAATTTGCTGGTAGGCATTTCAGGTGAAAATAATATTCCAAGGAGGGCAAAATTCACATTTCTGACATTCATTATTCATTAACTGGTAGCTGAGTGCAATTTAAAACATTATTATGATACTCACAATTTTAAATTTATATAACACTCTCCAACCTGAAATGAGCTCCAAACTATATATAGTCTAGTCTTTCCTATATGATCTTTTTCATAATTTCTTTTCCTTTATCCTTTTGCATTTACCCAGTTGGCAGTTATCCAAAATTTAGGATTTATGGGACTCATGAGGTTTCAGCTTACCTCAGAGAATACTGGCATGGAAAAGTACTTGCATTTGTCGCATATACCTTCCCTGGGTTTTAGAATCTATTTGTAACTAGTTCTGCCCCATGCTCAAAACTTTCTTCCGTGATTATTTTTGTAAATAATTGACACCTTCGCTGCTCTTCTATTTTTTGCTATAGATTCTTAAGGTTAAGTGGGGCATTCTAATCCCATTCAGGTATCCAATTTGAGGGTAGGGGAGAAACCAGTTTCAATTATTCATTCCCATGCCAGCATAATTCTGGAGAAATGCCCCAATTTCAGCTGATCATAAAATCAGAGTGAGTTGCTTTTTATTGGTATGTAAGCCTCATGAAGTATTTTATAAAACAAAACATTTTTATGCTAGATATTGGTCTGCTGTATTCTGTGAACCACAGAATACTCCCAAGAGGTCTATGGAGTTTCTGTCTGTCACAGTGGTAAAACAGCTTAAAATACCTATTTTCAACTTTCTGCCAGGTGCAACTCAGTCCAAGATACCTATTGTTTCTTTTTTTGACAAACCAAAGCCTAAGCACAGCCATTTGGGGTGAAGAGAAGTCTCATGCTTTGCTTGGATCAATCTTTCTGTGCACTTAAGAGCTGAAGGCAACAAGAAGAGACTTCAAGCCAATAAATGTAAAGTCTTACACTCTGGTACTGCACAGATACAAATAGGGAGAGAAAGCAGCTGCACACGTCATTTTAAGGAAATTGTATTTTCATCTTGGCTCTTAATGTCCTACTATTATTTTTATGTAACCAAATGCTGTCTTGCCACAGGAAAAAACAAAAGGTGGAGGGGGGTGGTTCTCTAAGAAGATTTTATATTTTAGAAGACTGTTCCACACAATGAAACTATTTGAGAATCATGCACATAAGCATTAAGGTTAAAGACACCTACAAAATTACAGACCATAATTACATAAAAAAATACTAATATGCTATATAATCCAATTGGAACACCATATAACTGAACATAGGAAAATACTTCTAACAAAATTTATACTTTGCTATCTACATAGCTGCAGGAAAGGAAACTATTTTTCTACTGCTTCATTTTCCATTAATATTCACAGAATTCAGTGCTTGCCAGTTAATCTGGTGCTCCCAGCTGTTATAATCTTTCAGACCTTCCTTCAAGATATATTTTTTTAAATCAGTGTCAGCTCTCTGTACCTTTGCAAGATTTATGATGTGCTAACTATCCACTTCTCTTTTGGTATACTGTTCTCACCAAGCTGCAGATCAAACACTGCCTGCACTGGCTGTGTCCCACCTTCACCTATCTTGCTTTGATATCCTCACTCAGCCCTCCTCTAGCACAAATGTCAAGTACTCATGAGCTAACTCCACCTTTCGGAATTTCCCAGAGCTAGGTTTTATTCAATTACAACACTGACTGAAGAGCTGTTTTTTTTCTCTCTCCTTATTTACATAGCTGCAGATGTAGAAATTTAGGGGAAACTCTATTGTCTTTAAAATTAGGCTGCTGCTGAAACAGAAATTTACAAGTTTACTGTTTCTTACATAGAAAGGCTATCACCAATATCTCCATGGAAGGCTTACCTTCCTTATTGTATAAGGTGTCACATACTCATTTTACTGTAAATATTTAATGTTTCTTATTCGTATTTATTTATTGTAGCAAATAAATTTGTATGTAGTTGAGTGCTTTGTTTCAGCCTGGCATGAAACCCCAGGGCCTGGCGGGGATCGTGGCAGTGACAATTCCCAAGGCTCAGGGATACATGAAACCTGCAGGCCCACATGTGCAGCCAGGACTGAGAGTCCTGCATCTGATGGGGCTCTCCATCTCAGCTGTATCATATATGCAGCCAGGACCAAGAGTCCCTGCACCTGACATCAGATGTGGGAGCTTTCAATCCTGGCTTCCCTTGTGGTGCAACCAGGCATGGGACTCTTGGTCCTTGCTGCATGTGGCCCCAGCAATTGGGAGTCCCCTCAGCAAAGGTGAAATTGAATCTAATGTGCAATCCCACAATTGCATCTCCTGCCATGCAAATCATGGCAGGAGGCACACTTGTGTGGATCACACATTAGATCCAAACATGGTTTTACCTGCATGTGTAAAGGGGCCTTATTACTATATATTTTTTTTTCAGATGCACTGTTTCAGAGATTTTCAAAAGGTTATGAAAAAACAACCTACTGTCAAAGTTACAGCTGTAGGAAAATAAACAGGCTCACCATATTTGTTTTCCTTTTATAATTTCTGTAACAGTAGTTATAGAAGCTACAATTAGTATCAGGGCCTTAGCTTTCAGTGCTACATCCACTTAGATAAAGAGAAAGTTATCTTCTTAGATAAAGAGAAAGTTAGATGTTATGTAGTAAATACTTTGAAGATAGCAACATTAAAACTAAAATCTTGACCTGTCCTCTGACATCTTGTTACAAGTGTCTAGCCATCAGATCAAGCCAAAAATGGCTAAAATATAGCACTTAATTTTTCCTTCAACCCCACTACAACTTTTCTTCATCACCACCATCCTGCCTATCACTCATACACATAACCTGGGCATCATCATCAGTGCTGATCCCCCTCTAGGCCCTCATGTCTAAGGATGATACAGTCATCAGCATATTGAAGGTCAAGGATGGTTGTTTTGAGTATTTTGGTCTTGAGCAAAAATGTCCTAGGTGGAAGAGCCCTCCATCCATTTGGTATTCAATGTCAATTCCAGAAAGAAGGTGGTCGTTAGTGAGAACCAGAATGACTGTCAAATAAATGGAGAACAGAGTTGAGGTGATGCCACATCCTTGCTCAACCCCAGTTTGGATTACAAATGGATCTGTCTCTGATCTGTTATATGGAACTGTCACATTCATCTGGTCTTGGAGAAACCTTAGGACCTTGATGTATTTTTCAGGACATCTAACTTTGGCCAGTACTTTCCACAGGGCTTAATGACTGATGGAATCTAAGTCCTTATGGCCAATGAAGACCATATATAGGTCCTGATGTTGTTCCTGATACTTTTCTTGCATCTGAAGAGCAACAAAAGATCATGTCAATTGCCCCACAGGATGGTCTGAAATCACACTGAGATTCTGGCAGAACATCCTCAGAGAGAGATAGAAGACAGTTCAGGAGGATGCAGGCAAGGATTGTCTGTGCTGAGGAAAGGGGGATGATATCTTGATAGTTCCAACGTATCTCCTTTCATGAAGATGGTCATAATGTTGGCATTCCTCAGGTCCCCAAGGATTTCTTTGGTGTTCCAAATCTAATGAATATGTTCATGGAGTCTCAGTACTGGTTCCTCACCACCAGCCTTGTAGGTTTCAGCAGGTATTCCATCTAGTCCAGTAGCCTTGTTCTTGGTTTCCTTGATTGCATGCCAGACTTCTAGGATAGGAGGGTCAGCGAGGGATCCTTTTTCAGGGTGTTGAGGGATGAACTCCCTGGTGGTATTTACTACAGTTGACTCATGGTTCAGGAGGACCTCTAAGTGCTTTTTCCATGTAGCTTGGAAAGATTCATTGTCTTTAAGGAGCATCAAGCCACCCTGTGATTGCAGGAAATTAGAACTGTGGAACACTTTGTAAACACTGCCTCATTTTTTCTTTTCATCCATCATCTCTCTGATCTTAAATTTAGAATGTAAGCTTTCTGTGACATGGACTTTTTTTTGTTTTAGGTTTGGACTACACCAGGGAAGAGGGCGGTCCTCTGGGCACTGGCAACAACAACAAAAAAACCCCAAAACTGCAGAAACATTATAAGTGAACACAAAATCTGAATCTTTTTTGGTGGTTCTGTGCCTGGTTTGAAACATTTGCAGACATCTGTAGCTTCAGTCTTACCATTTACATGGCACTGGGTTGCCATTTACCTAGCTTTTGCTAGTGGAAAGAATTTTTTTAGCCTTCAGAGAAATCTGAAGGAAGATAAGAAGAAACAAAGTGAGTTTTGAAGAGTTTCCCTGAAACAGTCTAACTATCAATTCTTGCTAAAGATTTTTTTCTTTTACATATCTGAAGTGGAAAAAGAGAGAGAGAAGTGAGAACATGTGTCATAAGAAGGAAGTCAGATAAGAGGAAAAATGAAAATTTTAGGCAGAAGTTCCTCATCATATCAGATCATATGAAATAACGACTGGAAAATAAATGCATAGATGCTCTTTACTAGTTTCTTACTACTAAATTAAGTTGCTTTAATTTGATTTAAATATTGCAAGACTCCCCCCTCACCCTTTCCCCCATCCACTGTAACTAGACTGATGTGTCTGTTTCTAACTTCTTGAAATCTTCTTCGGGAGATTTTGATTTGATTTTTTACTTTTGCTGCAGATAACTAATTAGTACTGTGGAAGTTTAAAAAAAAGAGAGAAAACGTTTGGACATTTGAGCAAAAGTTGTGACCTTTTGCCTAACTACCAGTTATCTAGACCTGTAGTATATTCCAAGTCTTCTACCTCTACATATATACTACAGATTTCTTCGGTCCCTTCTCACAGCCAAGATCTCATTCAGTACATTCCAGGCATCGCCATTCCCGGAACGACAAGATCCCCTTAAGCCCAAACACAAAACTTTACACATGATGCTTTCAGTAAGAAACAGACTTGTGAAGCCTTGGAAATGCTCTGAAACTCAGTATCTAACTTGCTAATGTACTATTGCCAGTCAAGTCACCTGGTCAATCAAAATAATTGGTTCGTTTCCCATGCTACAACTCGTGGACTTTCAACTCTAACTTGTTGAAACGAGAAGAGCCACTGTCTAATGACTAGGTCTTCCATTTAGAACTGCCTCTCCTATATCAAATCTGCTAGAAGAGAAGCAGTAGCAATTATTCATAATAACTTTATTAAGTATAATTTTCATCTATCTTTTGACAGCATAGACTGATGTTTCTAGACTATGCATGTTAAACAGAAGTGCTTACACTTGACCTTATACTTGATCCACTCTTTGTGCACAGCAGTGTCTTTCTTCCTCTGAAAGATAGGTACAATTTGGATCCATATAAATTATACTGTACTTGCTATTAACATTCTTTTATCTGGTCAATTACTTACATCAATTATACTGAAAAATGTTCTACAAAATGTTGAAAATACACATTTATGTATTGCATCGTAATCATAGTTCTTAATTTAAGGCAAGCCTAAAAGGAAATGACAGTTTGCTATAGTAGATGTGGAAATTGGGTCCTGGTCACATGCAATCCTTAAAGATCCTGAGACAGGATTTGCAAGAGTAAGTGTGTTCAGCCCTAATGTCCTGGCTAAATTCCAACTGAGATAATTATTCTGTCTGAATTCCCTGTAGTTTCAACTGGGTAAGTTACGGCATCTCAAATGGTTGATATGTAATTTACAGGCTGCATTCTGCTGCAAAAGTAGCTGCATTTTATAGGTAGGTAAAGCTATTCTTCCACTGACATGTAGTCTTATTGGATGAGATAGAGTCATATGACCCAAGTTATCTAGTCTTATATAAGCCCAATAATTCAAAATAATTTATTGGCCAAGACAGGGGCATGTGACCCCCTGAGGTGAAAATAAGCCTGGAATTTTATTAGTGCAAAAAGAGGCTGTCGTATAATCATATGCACATAGCTCAACAGAGGGGACATTTGTAATTTGGGTGGAGGCGAGGGGGAATAAGTCATAATGAAGAACATAAAAATAACATGGTAAAAAGGAAGCAAAAAAGTTGAATGAAACTAAAATTAATTTTACTTTCCACAATTCAAACAAATTCACAGGCCTTTGAAAGTGAGACCAGCAATGCCTCCACCAAAAATGAAATTCTGAAGTAAACTGATTTCCCAGCTGAAGAAGGACAGCACTGTGTGGTGGTTACCCTTGGGGATGCAGATGGGGTAGAGGCACAAGGACCTTTTTCCCTTCAGCTATCACCACAGAATTTGCATACTGTGAGCATTAAAGAATGTTGCAAACCACTGCAGGCACTGCCACTACCCACTATAAAAGGTGCAGAAAATATTAGGGAACTTTGGCTGGAAGGGTTGGACAGCCCATCTCCAATATCCACTGGAGAGCAAAGCTGGACCTATGTAGGGGAATGCATAGCTGTACTCTTTCAAAAGAAAGTAGACAGGCTGTATGTGGCTTTAGCATTTAAAAAACAATACTCTTTAATTAGACAGCTATAATATTATAAAGCAATTGCTTGTTAATATTATATTGATTAATTATAATCACCCTCGAAGGTTGGTATAACAGTTATTTTACAGATTAAAGACAGAGGTACAGAGAATAAGCGATACTCCCAAGGCAACATGATAGAACAAGTCATAGAAGCACAAAGAACCTCAGGCCTCTAATAAGCCCCTTGCTGTGCCTACTAGCCTCTATTTCCTTGTCTGATTCTACGTTGTAGAGGTCCCATTATAGCACCATGCCTTCTTGGACACCTCTTAGCAAAAAAAGGCATCACAATACATTCTTTGTTTAGAGCACAAAAATTCTTCCTTCACAATAATGAAAAACCTCTATGTTAGACAGACGATTTCATAATTCAACAATAATTTAAAATGAATTCTATTATGGTTTTTAAAAACAACTTAATAATACTATAAATAGCTTGTGCAAAGGTTTTATTTTTATTAGGTTGGACCATCCATTTTATTAAAGTAATGCAAAAATTATACTAGAAATACCAAAAAAGAAAGTATTTATAAACTGTATATTTCTGTGTCATGGTTTGGTATGCTAATAATAAATATATGCATAAGGCTGAACTTATAAACCTCCATCAAAATTAAAACTATCTACTTGTTTCTTTTCTTTCACCAGAACACTCTCCTCTTTCAAAAGTAAAAAAACAATTTATAATCAAGATAAGTGGTTCCCTTAAAAGAAAAAAGTACTTGAGACAAGAGAGAGACCACACATCTCTGAACTGCAAGAGTTGTCATTTTTCTGCACAAACTCTGAAGACAGTTGTCAAAATTTCTCTCTTCAAATATTAAGGAAATATTTGTATACTGGAGGAATTTCATTTGGTTTGATAATTTTGTCACTCTCTCTGGGTTTGTGTGCACAGACACATTCCCCAGACTTCTTCTTGATTAGCTTGTTAAAATGTTATATCTATATCTATTAGGGGTGTGTGAAATGGGCCGTATTTGATTCAGATGTGGATTCAGCCCAAAATCAGGGACAGTGATTCAATTCATTGATTCAAATCACTGTCCCAATTTGATTCAGCCAAATCTGAATCTGAAGATTCAATGCTGATTCAGAGAATCAGCAATTCGGCCATAGACACAGCTTTAAATGTTTTTTCTATATACCTTGAGGTACCACCCATGGCTTGTGCATGCTGAGATGGTAGGGCAGATGGAGAGTCCCATAGAAGCGCTGGGGGGGGGCTCACATGCTTGGTGGTGGACCCGGACATGGACTGAAAGTATTTCTGGTTCACTTCCGGGTCTGCTGCTAAGCACACGAGGGACCCCCCCCCACACCCCTCATGGCTTGGTGATCAGCTGTGGGGGGACCCCAGGTACTCCCACAGATCCAGGAGGAACCAGTTGCGAAGCTGGGGGTTGGGGTGGGGGGTCCCCCTGCACGCTCCACGGAGGACCTAAAAGTGGACCAGAAGTGCTTCTGTTCCACTTCCGGGTCCAGCACCAAGTGCGCTGGGGACCCCCCCATGCTCCCGTGGAACACTCCATCCACCCCAGCGTCTCAGCATTCAGTAGCGACCTGATACCTTGAGGTATGTAGAAAAAACATTTAAAGCTGTGTCTATGCCTGAATCATTGAATCTCTCCAAATTGATTTGGAGGGTTCCGATTTGATTTGGAGTTAAAGGGTCTCCTGATTCAATTCAGATTCAGAGATTCAGCCACTGAATTGGGCTGAATCTCCATCAAATCGAATCAGTGACTGAAGCTTCACACAGTCCTAATATCTATATCTATATCTAACATTTTAACAAGCTAATCACTATCCAAGGAAAGATCTTTCAAGATTTGCCAACTTAGTAAACCATTAGTGGCTACATCTTTCTGTTTGTACCACTGCAATCCTGTTCCTAGGTTCCTACTGGTGCAGTAGAGAAAATTTTGCTGTGAATTTTCATTCTTGTAATTTATATTATCATAAATAATCCTTACTGAACTACATAGTTTTGGGGGTTTGTTTGTTTTTTTTGCTTTTTAACAGAAGCTCTAAGGTGTATATCCCTGAAAGATGTAGCTCATAAATTCTTCCTTATAAGTTTTATTGCCTCTAGATCAGACCCTACAGTCCCTGTTCAATACAGACCAGTTAGGACTCCAGGGTTCAGTCCTTACTGTTGTTAGCAGTTTATGGTTTTGAGCAGACATCACTTCCTATTCAGAAACATGGTTTAGAACAGTCATGTAGCAACTCTGTGGCTATCTATTGCAGAGCCCTCTATTCACTACAGACATCTGTGTGCACGGTTCTAGCCTGTGGACCAGCATATTCTGAAGATCTACTGGCCATTTCTATACCTCTTCCCCAGCTGCCCTTTCAGTGATGCTGCAGGGAGAGCTGCTGTTGTCAGTGCTTCCTACAGTGGAATGAAGAAAGAGTTCCTGCATATCCTCCCTCCAGACTTCCTGCCCACAAAGTGGAAAAGGATTTGTCCCTTATATTTTACCTTAGAGGAAAAGAGCTTTTGCAATGTGAATAGTAATTCAAAGACAAAACTTGAGCAGAAAAGTGTATCCATATTAAGCCTAAGGCCAGACATTCAAAAAGCCTGAGCCTGAATTCATTCAATCTTTGCAGGTTAATCTAACCTGCAAAGCTTGAACTGATTTGGAGGTGGCTAGACATTCCCTTTTCATTCCAGAAATGCAGGCACGTGGCTGCAGTGGCTAGAAGCTAGAAACCAGGGGGTGCTAGAGCAGCCCTCCCTTTGCTTCCACAGGGCTGAACTGAGTGGTGTGTGGCCAGTCCCCAGCAGGATGCTGTGATGATTATGGAGGGGTTCCCCCCACCCCAACTCCTTGATAACAGAGCATTTATCAGCTCTGTTATCAGCATTTAGCAACCCATCAGAAAACAAAGCCTTGCTCAATAGTTCAAGCTCTTCTTAAACAGCTGTTTCCAAAGGAAGGAATACAGGGACATTAATAGCTGAGCAGTAGATTAGCTCCAAAAAGCCCTAAGTGGACACAGTTCTATCTGCCTTACACAACATTAGCTAGCATACCACATGCTGGCTAGTGTCTGTGCTGTGGGAGAGAGGAGCAAGGGATCCCTGCTTAAGCAGTGAGTGGTGAGAGGGGGAGTAGGAGGGTACAGGGAAGCTAGCTGACCCTACTGTGCCTGCAAGTCTCTGCTGGAGCTCTGGCCAGGGAGCAGAGGGGAGGGACCAGCCTGATGTGAAGCAGAGAGCCCCACCCAACCCAGAGAGCATGCTGGGATGCTGGGGGAATCTGATTTAACTTAAACCAGCAAGGGGTCTGGGACAGACATTGTATAAACTGGTTTGACCCAAATCAGTAAAGTCTGATATTACATTCAACCATGTTTATCTCAAACCAGTTTCAGCCATTTTCAAACTGGCTTATGTGCACTGAAAGTCTGTTCTATTACAGGTTTAAACCAGTTTCTGGTCACTTAAACCAGTTTTTGTGTAATGTCTGTCCCTAGTCTAAGAGGCAAGTGTTTCTTGTGCAAGACTAAAATGGACATTAGGTGCCCTCTTACTCCCCTGCACAGATCATCCTACTTATAGACTGCCATTCTCCAGTTGTACAGATGTAAATGGAATGTGAGCAGGGGAGGGCAAGCCATAATGCTTTTCTCCCCCAGTGTATCAGCTATCACAGCTAATGCCAACAGGAAATATAGATATAGGATTGGTGCAGATTACTTCCTTTCTGAAGGAAGGTGGGAAACAGGGTGTAAATTGTACTACAACAAACATTTCAAGAGAGCAATACAGACCAAATGTAGATGTGGGTACCTGTAATGTTTCTGGGCAGCATAACTATACTCAGTGCTGTCTTCAGGGATTGTGGCAAAACCACAATCTAGCTTTAAAGATTCACACTGTTACCTATCAGAACAAAAATGTAGACCCTTTAGAAACAGGATGGGAATTTTATCAGTTGCATGAATCAATTAGGTCACTTGGATCATATGATGAAGGAGACAAGGATATTTTGTGTAACCATGATGCTGATAAATTCTCAGTGGGATTGCTCTCTAAACGGTTACAAGGTCACTGTATAATAAAACACACAATATTAACAATGACAAACATATGCAATGGAAAGCCTCACTGTATTCCTACATCACAAGAGTAAAGAGCTTACTTCTTGCCATGAAATGCTTAGCAGGCGATTGATGGATGGTGAAGGTTAAGTGAAATTCTCATATGCTCAGATAACAATATTGTCAAATATTTTGTATATAGAGAAAGAGAAGAGTCCCTTTTGCCATCCCATCTTCAATTAAATATTAGTTTAAATAAGAGAAAAGATCAGAGACCTCAACAACTGTTTCAACAGTGTGCATGGACAGATCTAGGATTTTGAGACATGGGGAACAGATTGTGTGGTGTATCATCACATATAACATGACATATTTTTCTCCAGTTAAAATGGGAAGCTTTGCTAATCTTCTGGGGGTCTAGGCTATATTATTCAGTTTAAGATCAAAGCAAAAACAAATATATCTCTTTTGGAATGCACATTCATTTGCTATATCATATGTTATGTACTAAAAGCACAACAAATTAGTAAACAAATTAGTCCTGTAGTCACTGGAATCAAATGTACATTTATTTTTCATATTCATTGAATCTAGTCTTCTTGAGCATCTTCACAGTGCATCCAGTGTTTCACTGAATGTTATTTCTGCAGCTGAGTTAATGTTTACTTGAGTTAATAGTTCCATACCTGAGTTAATGTTGATAGCCAGAGTTAAAAAAAGTCTGCAGGGCTGTGAAATAGAAGCTACATCACCAGAAGCAGCTAATAGACAGCAGATTGGTAGAAGAAAGGATAGTTTGATTAGCAGAACATCAAGACCATTAAAAAGGGGAGAGGTCTGTTAACACCTGTCAGATGAAGGGTTTAGAAGAAATCAGTTCAATTACAATAAACCATGAAGTCAATTGACTCCCTTACTGAATAGAAATGCTTCTGCCACTGCCAGGCACTTGGTTTTAAACTTTTGGTGGACCAGAAATCAAAGGGGGATGCAACTGCACCACTACACCTCCCTGGATCTGCCCCTCTGGCAGTGCGTTAACTTCTATAGATGCTTCTCTTCACTGTCCTTTCTTGCTGAGAATATTAATTGCTTAAAGTTGTACTATTAATAATCCTGATTTACACTTATTTTTGAAAACTCTTCAATCTGTGCCATTTGCTGTGGCTTTGAACCATCCTGATGTCACTATCTGCTGTTACATTCAAACAACAGCCACATTATTTATTCCAGTCTTGTGATTTTAGTTCAGAAAATGTATGCAAGCCTGGACTGAGTTTTAATATTAATAGTTTAAATGAATAAATAAGCACATTAACAGTTTCCTTTCTGTCATAACACAAAAATGTTTCCACTGGCATTCATTATTTTTAATACTAAAAGGTTTGGTATGCAGCTTTTGGAATATTTCATGAGACTAGACATAATGTTTACTTTTTCCAGATGTTGTCTGATTCTCTAATAGAAGTAGAAAACAAAGCCACATTTTAAGGTTATTATTCTAGGGCTGCAATATCATATAGTGGATATTCTCCTTATCTAATTTTTTTTTAATGGCATAATTACTTAATTTGTATCATGCTTTGAAAACACACAATACTAAATAAATGGTTTGTTTTCTTATCATCACCAGTTAACTCGTGATCCTTAGACATGGATAACTGTACGTGTTGCTAGTCTCTTATACAGAGATGTAAACAAAACAGAAAAACCTACTGAAACCATCTAGAGTGTTTTGAGGTGTGCCTCTCTCTGGTAGTAAAAAGCTATTTTCTGTGCAGGAATGTCTCTTTGATAGACATTTCTCTTCCCACTGCCACCAGACAAATAGCAGCTCCTTTCTTTTCCACTCACATAACCTACTCCCGGGCAGAACTAGGGTAATGATCCTCAAAACCTACACTCTTGCCCTTTCTACTCCTCCTTGGGGATATTTTCTTGATCAGTCTCCTATGAGCATGAAGGATGACGGAATAACTAGGTCCAAAGATCCACATTTGGTAAATCACAGGATTTTCAAATCTGAACTTTACACTTAATCTATTTTGGGAATGAACAGAAAAATAGAAGACCATTCCTTTTTCTTTAAAGCAGTACTTGTAAATTGATCCATCATTATTAAATTAGGCTTTTGTTTCTGCAGAAGGGGGCCACCTTTTTTTCCAAAGACTCACCTTAACTAAAGGAATATCCCTATGAAGAAGGCACTGGGGCCTTCACTTATCCTTCGTATTCACAGTCTACATCTGTTGTAATTCCCTACTGTATTTTGGGCTGGATGTTACTCTTCTATGGAAAATCCTATGGGAGAGAAGATTAATACATTCCATGCAGATTTTTCTCTGCATTGTTTGTACCGAGTGCAGGAATTACAGATATCCAGATCTTGAAGTCTGCAGAGGACATCTGGCTACACTGCTCACCTCTCCCAGGTAGCACAGCTTCTATTAGAGTTGCATTGCCTGTGCTCCCATGTGATAATTCAGGAACAGCCATTCAAGGAAACCAAAGAGAGGTGAGACTGCAACAAACTATATTACCTGGAGTTCATGTTTCAAGCACAGAACAGCCACACCTTCCACCCAATCCCACTATTGTCTTTGCCTTTAGAAATCCATAGAGCTCCCACAGAAGAACGTCTACCAGAACCAGAGAGGAATTCATGAATACTACAGAGTGGGTGCATTTACATGTGCTATTAGCATGGAACAATAAACTCTGGTGCATATTGCACTAGTGTTTATTGCTCCCGGGAGCTGCGTTTACACATGTGCCTGAGACCGCAGCACATTGAGCTCATGTAGACATGCCCAGTTTCTTCATGGAAGGGTGGAGTAATAAAGGGAGAAATGCACAGATCTCAAAGAAGAGTGCACACTGAAGGCAGATAGGGAAGGCAAATAGCATTCCTTAATTAGAATTGTTGTATCGCGTTTACATAACTGGTCACCTAAGATTACAAGTTTTATGCTCTTTCTTATTCTTTCCTTGTCATTCTGAGGAAAGTTTGAAAATCTATTTCAGCCTCTACTGGTCTACATCCTATAACTGTTTCTCTATCCATTTCCTTTTGGTTACAAATTATTTTACATGTCACCCAGTGCTGTGAAAAGTTCAAGAGAATGAAAACCCCTCTCAAACCTGATAAACAGTATAATATGGTAAATGGATTCTACCCTTTAAAATGTAATTTCAAGAATTAAATGAACTTAAAGCAGAGCAAGCTTTTACAGGTAGCGTGGGTTGCTGCTATTATTCTCAACTTAAATGTATTCTTGAATATCTGCTGTGATAGTGACTCGGCCTCTTCCCTCTAATCTATTCTTCTGCCCAATTGCTCTTCCTATTAAGAACATTTTTCCTAATAGGTAGTCTATATGTTTCATTCCTTAGTTTCAGGCCATTGCACCTTATTCTACCAGAAAGGTATTTATAGTCTGTGAGCATTTCCCCTCTGTTCCTAGGCTAAATAAATATTGTGAGTGCTGTGGTCCAGCAGTCTTCTAGAAGTTTAGTAGTATGCAGACAAAAGCTATAGATATTCCAAACAATAGGATCCTCAGACTCTAGCCTTCACTGAGTCCCATAAACAACTGCAAGCTTTGAGTGCCAGGATTTCTTTACTAGACCTGTCAAATTAAAGAGATACAAATGTCCTGGGCAGAATTTCTGTAAAAATTACAACAAAAAACCAGTAAATCCAATAATGACCAGCATTTTCCTCAAACCCTCTGCCTCTTCTTGTACCAGTCTACACTTTAATGTTACACAATTGTAAAGATCCCCAAGGTAGGAATTAAAATAGTCTAGCTGCTGCAGAACCTTGGTTATTTTATCCAGGGTCGATCTTTAACTATCTTCATTAGCTACTTTTCCCTAGTATAGGCCATGTCTCTGTGTGCATGTGAAAGGTTAGGCGGAAAGCCGCAGGAGCCTTTGCAAAGTCTTAGAAACCTGAAAAAATTTCCCTGTAGTAGTCTGATTATAAAAAGACATTGGCATAACTTCATTCCGTCCAGTGCAGTGTGAAGGCCTTGTTATGAGCCCTATCATTCAAAAGCTTTAAGTTCATCAAGGTCTTAGACACTGCTCCTTCCACCACAACTTGGACTATGTCTTCACTGAGGTGTATTTTTATATAGATAGCTATCTCCAAGTAAAAAATAAATTTTGCTGGAGACAAGGTGCTGTAGCTTTTATGTCAGGCAGCTATGAAGCATATCCCTCTTGAGGGAAAAGGGTTCACCTTGACAAGCTTCACTGAGGCAAAAAGCTATCCATGCCTTGTCTTTACTAAGATTTCACAGTGAGATATCTGTCCCAAGTTAGCTCTCTCAATATAAAAACACGTCTTTCTGCAGTGCGAATATAGCCTTCAAACATCATTCTGTTTGAAAACGTAGTTCATTTCTCTTTATTGTTATGATGCCAGAACTGGAAGTACTCCTTGGTAAAAGGCAACTTCCATTCCCCATCCTCTTATTGGGGTGCATGGGTGGGGAGGAACTGGTGACCTCTATTACAACTGGTCCTGCAATCCAGTCTCCCCCTGCAGAGTATCTCTGTGTTAAAAATGCATGCGCATATGCATATATATGAATTGACATAAAAAGTTCTCAAGGTAGCAAAAATAGGAAATAAGTTAAAGAATTTCTATGAATACGTAAACTTGAACAAATAAATCCATCAAATTATTCATCAATTTGCACAACTGAGTCAGGAACTAACTCTAGTTTTGTTAAGTTGCCTGAATGGATTTTTACAAAAAATATCCATTCCAGCATTAATGCGTGCAAGTAGTTGTTCTTCAGGCAATCTACATACATTATTTGTAAGATAGCTAGAAAAATAATAGGACTTCTTTGCAATTGGCAAATTTTTAAAGAACTGTATTTTGTAACTTGAAAACAAAAAGCCTAATGACACAGAGGTAGTATTTCAACTGCACAACTTGCTTAACAAAGTGTTAAGCACTTGCAAATTCCACTAATTACCACTCAATTGATTTACATTAGTATGGAAGAGTTCTATAAAATGTAATATTTGACTGGGTTAGTAGACAAACTGTAAAAATATAAATACAAAAGTACAATTTGATATTATTTCAACTAATTGTAGATCAGGGGATATTATTCTCCATTAAATTCTGTAAGGTGATTTGGTAAAGGTTGCTAGATAAATATCCTATTAATATTCATTAAATATCCTAAATATCTACCTGTAGCTATCAGTGGATGATGAGAGCCAAAGTTTAATACAGTTATCAATGCTTCGTTGGTCTTCTCTCTTCTACAATATAGAAGCCTGACAACTACAGGTTGCACTACTTCAGTTTATACTATACAGTCATCACTAGCACTGATTACTTGCTAGAAAAGTACCTTCACATTGAAGGTACTAAATTTAACACACATTAGGAAAAGCACATTAATCCACACTAACAATTTAATCCAGTTCCCCATCTACAGGCCCTATGCAGCATTTCATACTCATTCTTACCATTGATGTCAGTGATGGTTTTGCCTTCTCTAAATTAACTAATTACTCAGGAAAAGAAATCTAAATTATATTGTGTGCAGCTGAAATGAAAATGTCTGTTTGATGTGCAGCAGCAAAAACTAAAAACAAAATTTCAGATGCATTAAAAGGATAGAGAATATCTCACTGAAAACATATAAATCAATACCACATGCTCTCTTTAAGTACTGTTTGAAGTTTATCACCTGGTCTCAGGAGAGGTATAGCAGAGACACAAGGGCTAAGTACAGGCATTCAAGAAGGCAGAGGCGGAAGCACTCTAACTTTCGAGCTTCACACACCCAAGATTAAGTCAGCAAGCAGAACACAAGTGAGCCCTTGGGGGGTTGGGCTCAGAGCCTGCCTGCATGGCACAAGCCCAGTAGGTAGAGGGACCTCTTGCATGCCTCCCAGCATGGCTCCCAGGGCTGCCGAAAACTCCAAAGTGGAGCTGAATGACTGAGCCACCCCTGATTGGCATGACCACTGCCCTCAAGACCATAAGCCACCAGCTGACCATCCTAGGCATGCAAACCCAGCATGTCATGCACCCTTCAAGTGTGCGTGTGTCCTGGACACCTGGGTGCTGTGCATGTTCGTGTCCTGTATGCCTGGCGGGGTGGGGTGTGTGTGTGAGAGAGAGAGAGAGAGAGAGTGTGTATCACACACAAAGAACCCACGTGTTGGACACTCATACAAACACATGCAGACACACACACGCAGACAAGCCAGGTGTCCAGGACATGACTGGGCCACTGACTTTCATGTGGCTAATGAGGACAATGACCACCTCTCATGCAACTCCCCATTCCCTGGAGTGATGGAGAGCAGGTACTATGCTCCCAGGGTCCCCAATTTTATAATTGGCAATGTCATCACCCCCCACCCTCACCCCCCAGTCTTCATCAGGGGCCTGGCCTACCTTCTCCTGCCCTGGATCATAAAACCTTTTGGGGGGCAGCTGGATTGCTGAAAGGAACACTTCAGCTATGGACTGTAGAGATGGGAGAGAAGGTGACTCCCCACCAATATGTGTGGCCTTGGCCTCACACAGTGGGAGGCTATCCAGATCTGTGAAGTCCTGGCTGACTGCCTCCTCACCTACATGGACCTGGAGCCCTCCCCAGATGAATAGGGCTAGAGGGCTTTGAGTGCCCATGCCGTGGTATTAGACCATGGGTCTCCTGCCACAGGCTTCTCTGGCCCTATATCACAGGCAGTGGTGCCCACAACCCAGGTTGCCCCGGCACCATTTCCCTTTCCTTCTCCCTCCTCAACCCCTCCCAGGGGGACACACCAGGGTGCAGGGAGATTGTGACATGAGGAAGAGGCATGCCTCAGTTTAAAATGTTTAATAAAGAAAACCTGTTGAGCATTGCCCAAGCCTCAGTTTGGTCCCTCCTCCTAAGTAACACTAAAGAGCAAACCTTTGGCAGTGGTGGGGTGGGGCAATAGAACCTGGAAGGGGGTTTGGAATCAGGGGGAATGTTGCAGGCCCTGAACTCAACAAACCCAAAACCTGGGAGGGGAGGCATGGGGTAGGGAGCTTTTGACCTGGCACCCTACTTTCAGGGATCCAGAGCCAAGACCAGGGACTTCTCTGTGTAGGAGCTGGACAGCTCCATGATCCTGGACCCAGTGTCTGTCTGAGACAGCTGCAGACCTGGAGGTGGCTACTGGGTGAAGGGGAGTGGAGGGGAGACTATAGGTCAGGAAGCATCATGGCAGCGGGCACTGAAGACTGCAAGCCCTCCCATATAGGACCCTTCCCCCTTTGGCTTCCATGGCCACGTCTCCTTCTTTGAAGACTATGGACCTGCAGCCCTTGCCAATGCCTGGGGCTCATGTCAGGCAGCTGGGCCAAGGGGTGCCTATCCTTTCCGAGGTTCTGCCATTTCCCTGCAGTGGGACCCAGGCCAGGACGGGGGCCCCAGGGAGTGGAAGACCTCCCAGCAGGAGGATGTATGAGCTTGGGACGCTGGGTTTTGCTGCCAGAAGCTGCCCCAGCAACTGCCTGGCCCAGTGAGCTGGTGGGCCACACTCTCCCACCTGTTTGGGATGCGTCTGGAACCACTTAGGGGGCCAGGACATACAAGGCAATAACCAGTAGTCCAGGACCATGTGCTCTTATCCTGGCACAGTAACTTTCTCAGATTCACTGCTCTGCAGGGGTGTCTCCTCCAAACAGCAGCTGGCCATCTGGAGTCTCCAGTCATGTGACTTGGCAGCCTGGGTATTAGCACCCCATGGCCTGTCCATTTCCCCCATATGTGTCTTGATTGGTTCCTCCTGCCAGTCTTGCAGCCCCTGGTGACAGGAGCCAGCATTGCATGGCCTGAGCTCAGAGGCTGTGACCAGAGTTTGTAACATTTCTCCTTTATTTCACCAGTGCCTCATACACACATCTTTCATTCATTCAGCAGGTGTTCAGCCACCATCCTGGACCCCCCAAGTCATCCACCATGAACTGACATTCTGTGCACACATACGAAGCCTGCTTAGCTTGTAGGAGTTGGGGGGGAGGGGGCAGGGGCGACAGGTCTGGGGCTGGGATGAGCCCATGATCACAGGAGGGGGTTTGGGGGTTGCCCTGAGGAGTTGATACAGTGAGTGCCTATGCTGGGAGAACTGGGCTCAGCTAGTGCCCATTGGAAGTCACCCACACATTGGATCAGAGGGGAGGGAAAAAAAGTGCTGTTGAGCTGCTTGCTAGCCTGTCCAGGTGGGAACCTGGGAGTCACCTTGGCAGTGGGAGCCAAGTAGCTGAGATAACGGTTCTCACACAGGAATCCTTCTATCGCATGTGTCCCTTTCCTGAATTGGGAGGTATCTACAGGTACCTACCTTCTAGAGGTATCCAGTTTCCCTGAACTCTGCCAAAACTGCTGTTTACCCTTTTGCCTGCTGAGTTTAATAAGTACTATCAATCCCTTTCCCCGAGTGCTTTGCAGGGAGGGAGAGGAGTTTAGGTCCAAGTGCTTGAGGTATCTGTGCATAAGCTACAATCTCCCATGAAGCACAGCATGTCCCTGACAGAAATGGCAAGGATGTGTCAATTAGGCAGATTTAGGATCCCATTGAATGGGACATGCTCTCTTAAGTGGCCAAGAGAAAGTGGGTGGGGGGGAAGAACTGGTGCCTTGGCTGGGCTTCAGGCTTCAGTGGGGGAAGAGAACAGGGGTGGTGGGAAAATGAGTGATTCACTTTCCCCCTATGCCCCAGCATTCCCAGACTCTGCTCAGCCCCAACTTCCTTGTGGGCTTCTTGGCCATAATAGCTGCTGGGAGGGGGCTATGACTGCAGGTGCTGACTGCAGCCTGTGGTGGCTTTGGCTCCCCCTGATGCCCCTTCCCTTCCCTTCCCTTCCTCCCAGGGGCTCCACATTTCCCCTAGGACCATCACGATCACATGGAGGCCACATGAACCTTGCCATTATGGGTTACACCGTGTCCTCGTGTGTGGTCTGACTCATCAGAAGTGTTGGGAGGAGTGGCCGTGTGTCCTGTGGGTTGTGTCAGGGTGGCAGCCACTGTGCTAGTACTGGAGGGCCTAGTATGCACTCTGCACCTCTGGGAGGGGTGCAGAGATGTCTGAAGGAACTTGCTCTGGAACAGCAGATATAGCTTGGTGCAGAATGGTGTTACCACCTCCTCCTCCCCCATAAGGGCAGGGTACCTGCAGGTAACTCCTCCAGAATATCCTTGGTCCCATTTGCATGCAGGTGGGGTGCATCTGCTCTGTTATTGGGCAGGAAGTAGGACATGTCTTTATAGAACAGCATGCTTTGCTTCCGGCCCACAGAACCCTCCCAACGCCCCCCTTAGTAGCATCAAGCACATAGTGATGAAGAGGCATTATTACCATGATCTTGTTGAGGCACCACTCCCAGTTTCTGTTTTGCCCTCTCACCTGCATCTGTTGGGCAGTACTCTTGAAGACATTTCTGACTCGATGCCTTAATTGGAGCTGGTGCTGGTTGTCCTCCTCACCCCAGATGGTGATGAGATCCTTTATTACCCTGAACTGCCACTTGCATTCCCAGGCTTGTTTGGTGGCAGCAGATGGGTTGGGGTTGTCCATGGTCCACAGCAATGCCTGTGGGATCTTGATGTCCATACGCGAGTAAAGGTCAGGCTGTGAGATGGAAGCAGAGGCCAATGTGTGAAGGTGCAGTTTCCAGTGTGTGGTTCTTGCTCTTGCTTCAGAGGCTTGGGCCCCCTGCTCCCACATCACCTGGGCTCCGCTGCTCAGGTCACCTCCAGAATCTTGAATTGTCCAGGGGCTTCCAGCTGATGCCCTGTGATTGTGGCTACACGACAAGACCCGCCTGGCTGTAAAATTCAAGGGTCCATGTCCCACATGGTCCCTAAAGTCCAGGGGTGTGCATGTGCTCACCCCAACTTGGATGTTCAGTGCCTCCCTCAAAGACATACCCCTATGCACTGAACTACTCCAAGAGCTGCTCTAATTAAAGCGTTGCAGTGGTTCATGTATTTCTGTCCCTGTGCTTCAAAATGACAGCAGGGGCACTTGAACTAAAGCTTGTTTGACGAGCTTTAGTTAAAGCATCCCACCACCATTTTGAAGTGTGGGGATGCTAATATATGAGACATGGAGGTTGGCTGGAGCATGGTAATTACCATGTTCCAGCAGACTCAATTAAATCGAGTCTGCTCCGATACACTATAATTATATTGTGTTGGGGCAGCCCCACAACATGTCTACAGGCACCCATCAGTTTTTGGTCCTACATCCTGTATTAAGCACAGGGAGTATAAGTGCTTTTCACAAAATACATTTTACACGTGCATTTGGTTTCCTCAGACAAGCTGGAAAGTAGTGATATTACATATTAGTATGCACAGGTGTACTGATGTACATTGTGGGCATGCTCAAGTATATTTCTGATTTCCATTAAGGAACTTGCCCATTGTCAGAAATGGGTGCAGATGAATCAGTTCTTAAGACAGGTTAACTGTAAGCAGAGGCAAAATAGCAGCTGACCCACATTCAGCACTTGCTCAGCTGAACCCATGACAATATGCAATAAGAGAAATTCAGCAATAAGCAGTTTTATTTGTGTAGATGGATCTATGCTAACTGGAGGGAGGATGCAGGTGGGCCTGGGGACAGAGGTTTTGCTGACTATTGTCATTGACAGCCATGGGGTGAGGCTGGCCCTGCACTCAGGCAGAGGAATCTAGCTTTGGCTAAGGCTAGAGTGCCATCCTGCGAGAGGAGCTTAGTGGGGGGCCCCATGGGTTGCTGGCAGAATGTGACCTACCATGAGTCACGATGGGATCTGGTACAGATGTTTGTTACCATGCTCTAACCTCCAGTGATGAAGTCTGATACCACATCCATCCAGGGATATCTTAGAGCTGGACTCACCATTTTTACAGCGCTCTATGTACCCTGACCATCTGTTCAGTTACAGCTGTAGAGTGCTTTCTGTGAGCCTACTGAGCAACAAGTGTAACTTCTGTACCTGGCCAAGAAGTCCAGAGGAGTATAATGCAAGTCATCAGAGGTCTGCATATATTTCCAAATAGAGAGAGATTAAATAGATTATAACTATTTATACAGATGATGAATAAGAGGATGAACATTAGTAAATTATAATAACCCTCACACTCTAAGACCCAAAGTAACCAGCATCTGCCTGAAGTTAGGTAAATATTCACAGAACTAGCCAATTGCCCATCAAGAATGACTGGGGGGAGGTGGGAGGGAGTTGGGATGGAGTGCCACCATCTAATGCCCCATGCTGCCACTGTTCTGCCTCTTACACGGAGTGGTCTTGACTCCCCCACCCCCTGTCCAGTCCTCAGCATGGCTTCAAAATAATGCCAGAGCTCCCCCACGCTTGGAGCACTCTGACTGGCTGATGGAAACAGCCAATCAGAGTGCAAATAAAGCATTATGGACAGACAAACAGACAGACAGGCTTTTATAATACTAGAATTCCATAACTGGACATATGGGGCACATCCAGACAAGTGCAGTCGTGTGGTATGTGGCACTGCAAACATGCTTGCAGCATCACATATCGCACAGTCCAGTGTTCTCTGTGCTGCAAGGGCGTGCTGCTGAGAAGTGGACCCAGGCTGTCCAGAGCTGTGCTGCGACTGCTGGCCAGGCTCTACGCTGCAGAATTGCCATGGCTGCAGCTCTGCCCCAGGTAGGGCTGCTGGGGCCAGCACAGTGCTGGCCCCAACCTCCCCTATTGCCCCCAGAGCAACTTGCTGCTCAGCAAAGTGTGTGTGGCTTGGGCATTCCTGGGGGACAAGTAGCTGCAGTGCAAGGTGTGCCACTGCTAGTTGTCCCCAGGGAACCAAACATCCATGCAAGTCTAGATGCATCCATTGGGGCATTAGCCTTCCTCTTGTACTGATCACTACTAGAGAACCCCCAACCCACCCCCAAAAAAAAGGAAGGAAAAAAAAGATTACACTAGAAGGAACTAGAAGGGCTATTGTTTTAAACCAACTATTCCCCTGGTAGTGAGTTCTGGGGGAAGACCTATATGACTATAGACTGATATACACAATTAACAGGCTTGTAATTTGTTACTTTCCCCTTTCTAGGGTAAACATTTCTTAAGAAAGCTTGGACATTTCCAGAGGCAACAAGTCCAGAAAATTTCTCCCACATTCAGAATCAACCTGGTCCTTGTCTAGATTGATTTGTAACAACCTGTGGCCTTATTATCCATTTAAAAACTCTATCAAAGCAACAGACCCTCACACCAAGTGGAATATTCTTCCAGTATAGATCAAAGTCATCATCTCTTTCAAGTGTCTATATGGAAACAGATCTTATAACAAAAGCTTTACTGTACCACCCAAAACATGTTAGCTTCAGTTAATCAAAGGATGCAGGTAACCCAGGTCTATTACCTTGTCCTTCCATTTCTATTCTGGCTATTGCTGTATGTCTTGAATATGAGATTTCTGGATCAGTAACGTGAGAGTAGTTGTATTCAACTGATTTACTTCTATATTTTCTCACATAAGTAAGGGCTGCAAAATAGGGTTCACAGTTTGTACACATGCATCAGTGTGTCTTGTTTTTCAGTTTATTCTCTTTTCTGTATTGGATGGAGTTAAAGTGCATCCATACAAATTAAGACAATGAGAATTTACTTTTATAAGGAAGTTAATATAGGTCTTTACTCCCTTCTCTATCTCTTGAAGAATGCTTTTTTTATATCGTTTTCTCTTTTCAACCCTATTTCAAGAGTGAGCAATGCAGCGATTATATGTTATAAGCAATATAAAAATATCTTTGTACACGCTACAATAAGTTACATCAAGATACACAGACTGTAATTTTTGTGTATGTGCATATTTGCAAGAGATTTTTCTTCTGTCCATAATTTTCAGTCAAGCCAGAAGACGTTGTAACCGTACATATTTAGTTATTCTTCGCTTTAAACACAGGCATGCAGAATCTTCCTTTCACTGAAGTGCACACATATTTGCTTCATTAGGAATTAAAAGCTGTCCATATGCCCGTTACCTTGTACCCAAAGTCTGGCTGAGTAGCAAACTGCTCAAGACAAAAAAACAACAAAAAACAATATATTGAAATATCTGTTTCACAGTCATGAACATCTGTCTCCTGTTCACAAGTAGCCTAGTGTAATCTGGATATATATTCCCAGAGTGGAACTTTGGTAATTCAGATTAGAAACAATTCTTGATGTTTTAAGGAGCCTCTTTATTACAAAAACAATTATACAACCCACCAGCACAGAACACAGAAAGGGAGAAGGAGAAGTTTATTTAGCAAGAAGCCTCTTGCCAGATGTCAGAACAACTGGGGCAGCTAAATTGGCTTATATCAATAACTCTTTCAGCCAGCTTGTAAAAAAGCTTCTGGGTCTAAGATCCTCTACACATCCAAGCAACCAACCACTCTGACATTTTCTGTTTATATTAGGTACACCCACCTTATTCCCAAGTGTTTAATCATAGATTAATAAAAAAGAAGGGCTGGAAGTGACCTTTAGAGGTCATCTAGTCCAACTCCCTGCCAGAGTTAGGATAATCCTTATCCAAACTATACTATCCAAAATTCATTGTTTAACCTTTTAGTAAAACTATACAGTCAACCCTGATACAACCACAAGACATAATAACCTAACCTGTAAGGCGGGGGGACAACAGTGTCTGATGTCCTGCTGCTGTGAGTGTTAAAATATGCTGGAGAGAGGCAAGGAAAAGGGCCATGCCCCCCACTACAGAGGCAAAAACCCTAATCTGTACCAATCTGACCATGGGGTAAAATCATCATCTTTCATTACCACTTTGTTTCTTGTCTCATAACCTCAACAGGAACTTTTCAGATCAGTAAATATTTGTGGTTTCAGTCTTTTGTCATGCTACTCTGTCAAACTTGACTAACACAATGCATTCTATGACCTAAATTGCTAGGCATTTGCATTTACCCAATTGGCATGTATGAACACAATTATCACAAGTGCAACATTCCTGCATGCATGCAGTCATTGGGTTTTGTGCTGAGATTATTTCTCAAATCTATGGCATTGCCCTTTCCGTTCATTCCATGGATAATGGAGACTGACAGAGTTGCAAGGGAGGCATTATCTTGCGGTATAAATAAACATCCTCTTTGGAACAGGATCAGCTGTGCCTGGTTGTGTCCTGCCACACCCGATCTGCTTTACTGGCATTTATAGAGGTTGCCCAGAGCTGTTGTCCAACAGGGTTGGGCCTCTGCCACCTCTGGGTCTTCAGGAGCCTGATCCTATGGAACAATACTCAGCAGGTGGCTGCAAGTAGGGGAACCCATGGGGGGTTTGGCCAGTACAGTGCGAAGGCCTCATTATGGGCCCTGTATTTCAAAGTCTTTCAGTTCATTGAGGTCTTAGTCACTGCTACTTCCACCAACTTGGACTATGTCTTCACTAAGAGGGCTCCTCTGCTTGCAACCTGATATGCTCATAGTGAGAATTCCCCTACAGAGGAATTTCCAGGGCATGCAATAAGCAAATAGACATACTCCCCTATAAGGCCACACAAGCTATAACCACCTTTGGTCACAGCAATGTTTTGGGGGCAGTTGGGGCATGACAAGGGGCTAGGATGTCTGTTTGCTTGCAACTTGTGCCACCATAAAAATTTTTATGGTGGCACAAGGGCAATGTCTTTTTGTGCCCTTGGGGACAGGAATGTTTCTGCATGAAGTGTTCTCTTTTGGCGCTTTAATTTGTTGGTCTTCTCCTTACAGGTTTCCTCAAGCAAGCTTCTAAAGGCTTGTCTTCACAGCTTACCATCTCAGAGTAAAGTTAAATTATAAACAAATTCCACATTTCCCGAAAGTATACATCAACTTTTTAAGAGAGATTCTGAGCTTTTGCACTTCCCACTAATATGAACAGGACCTTATGGATAATCCACACCTCAGAAAGTCAGGCCACTTATTTAGTGGCAAAGGGTGTCTATAACACCTCGTGGCAATTCAGAAACTGATGCTGCCCACTCCTGTGAAGTATTGTGTAGGTAGTTTGAAGTATGTGACTGAGAATGGTCTCAGTATCTAAGTCTTGAGCATGAAACCATACAACATTTTTTTTCAGCAGACAGCATGGCAGCACACAGGCAAGATTTGTTTCTCAGTAGCAATCTAAGGATTGCTGTAGATGCTACAGCCATGTCTTTGGGGTGTCTTTAGTTGCCCCATTTTAGGCATCAACATTTGAAAATTGTGACAAAATATTACAATGATTATTAGGGCTGTGCAAAACAGGCCCTATTTGATTAGGATTCAGCCCGAATCAGGGACAGGAATTAATCTGTTGATTTGGATCACTGTCCCTGATTCGATTCAGCCAAATTTGAATCTGAAGATTCAGTACTGATTCGGTGAATCAGCAATTCGGACACAGGCACAGCTTTAAAAGTTTTTTTCTACATACCTTGAGGTAGCAGCACGGCTCATGATTGCTGCGGTGCTGGGGCAAATGGAACGTCCCGTGGCAGCGTGGGGGGCTCTCCAGGGTGCTCGGCAGTGAACCCCGAAGTGGACTGGAAGTACTTCTGGTCCACTTCCGAGTCCGCCAGGGATCGTGTTGCGGGGCTTCCCCGGCTTGGCGATTGGCTGCAGGGGACCCCAGGTACCCCCTCCAGACCCAGGGGGCATCAGTTGCCGGGCCAGGGGGCCCCTCCTGTGCGCTCCCCAGCAGACCAGGAAGTGCTTCTGGTCCACTTCCAGGTCTGCTGCCGAGCGTGCTGGGGAGTCCCCCCCCATGCTTCTGTGGGATACTCCATCTGCCCCAGAATCACAGCGTTCAGAGCCCCTGCCAGCTGGAGGTATGTAGAAAAAAAACATTTGAAGTTGTATATACATCTGAATCACTGAATTGATTCAGAGAGATTAAAGGGTCCTCTGATTCGATTCAGATTTGGAGATTTAGCCAGTGAATTGGGCCGAATCGAATCAGGGACTGAAGCTTTGCACAGTCCTAATGATTATCAAGTTCAATAAGAGACAGTTAAACATGAACGAGAAGAACTAAACATCAGCTTTTGTTGTGGAACAGTTGGCAAGTTTCTCCAGACACTTTATCGCTCTAACTACCTACCTACTGTCTAACAGAGGGACCACTCACAATTTCCACTTTTGCCACCTCAGTCAGTGAAACTCTAAAGCACAAGCCTCCTAACTCAAGTTCTCTCTCTGCTTGAAGCACCTGTCAATAGGACATTGTCACTTAAAAAGCAGTACTTTTATAAAGCTTCACAGAGATTGGGCCAGTGCCTGCTGCCATTACTCAGATTAGTAAATTCCACTGGCATAGCTAAATAATGAATACATTCTTATAATCCCTGGAAGTCGTTAGGTATTAATCTCTGGTGAGGTGCTTCTTAGTTTACAAGGCATAAACACAATCTTTGTTTCACGGAAATTACAAAACAGAGATGGGTGAAGACGAGACAAAGTGGTTAGGCACCGAAAAAGGAGTTTTCTTCTTCTTCTTCCCTTTCATATAAGGATGGGATGCAGAAGACATTATTGTGGATTTATGTTTGTGGGAGATACAGAAGACGTTATTTTTAAGAAACTTGAATGAGAATTAGAAAGACGGTAGCCTAGTTTATAGTAAACAACTGGGAAAATGCATTGATGATTTGATCCAATTTACTAAAATAATCAGGTAGATTCCTACAAATGCCAATGGACCAGATCTCCAAGACATCAGTAGGAAAGAAAATGAAAGAGAGAAGTTGGTATTGCTGTTGATGTGAAAGGGATTCAAGAAAGAATCAAATCTATAAATCAGTCTAGGACATATTTATGTAGGGTAAGGATGAGGTCTTTAATCTTTTTAAAATTAAGCAAACAAAATGGAACTAATCAGCGTGACAGACAAAAGGTTATATTAGCAGTTGGTGGCAGAAAATTATTGTGTCTAGCGAAGACTTTTTCCCCCCTACCTTTTCAGGTAAAATTGAGGCTTGATATGGTTCAAACAAAAAAAACGACATTACAGTCTGAGCACAGGTAAATATGGACTGTGCACTTCAAGTGAACAAACAAATTCAGTCTAAACGTAGACAGGCAAATACAAGTCTAAAAACAAGCAAATAAATTCAGTTTAGAAAACAAAGCACCTAGGAACCACAGTAATAAGACAAAAGGACCACTCCCCAGACATTTTCTCCCAGCAGTACTGGCATAAGTAGTGGCAGCAGGAACAGCGTCACAAAAAAGAACTCTTTTTCCCCTCTTTTTCCAACAAAATAAATTAGAGGTATTTATTTTGAGTGAAAAAAGATTGGATGACTCAGAAATTAGCAAAGAAGTAAATGTGGCTTATAAAACATACAATGTAACATGCCTACTTTGGCAGACATTTTAAATTTGAATCAATTGCATTTACATCTTAGAAACATCCTTTCTGCAAGCACCCTGCCTCAAACTGTCATTCTACCACTTTAGGCCATGCCTTTCAGATATGATAAATTTAGTACAGTTCAACCTGTTTAGTATTTGGATGAAAAAATTCTAAAGGACAAATTCAAGGTGTTGTAGAAAATGGTGGTGGCGATTCAGAAAACTGTAACATTCCCTTGAAGTCAGTACTTCAGCTAAGAGCTCCATTATAGTGAGAGGCACTGTGCTACTGGCAACTGTGACTGAATATCACACAGATAATTTTACAAAACATTGAATACATCATAGTCTGTGGGGACTAAAACTTGTATCAGAAAATTGTTTGAATATGTGCAACACTGAACTGCATAATATGGATGAATAATAATAGAGAACAAATAAGATTTCCATGGAAAAACAGGCCATAATAGTGTAATAATTCCCCAGAGTTGCACATTAAGTATTTTCAGATGAATGACAAAAATAAGCAAATTAACATTTTCAAATGAATAAGAAAAATAAGGAAAGCAACAATCATATCCATAACTGATAGGTATATTAGTATAAAGTTTTAAAATGCAGATGAGCCCTATCCCACAAATTAGAAATGATTCAGGAGCTAAGGAACAGATCTGAAAAAAATGACATAGACTTAAGGCATCTGGATTCCATCAAATTAAATGGTCAACAAAACTCTTCATAATCGCTGGCATGCCTAAGTACCTGTGGCCTCTTAAGTTTTCACTAGTTACAGTCTATTGGTGCCTAAAATTCCAGTACAGCAGATGCCCAAAACTACTGCCACCCTGGTGCCTAGCACATGTCCATACCTGTTTGGATTCAAACTTCAACATCTCTGCATCTAGATCTTCAAATCTAGTAGGTGTGCTCTGATTACATTCAGCACGCCCCAATAGCATTAATTTTGGCACAAAGCATAGCAGCCACAGGATCTTCTATTAAAAACATGGCCAGAGGAGGAATACAATGGTGGCATATACCTTTTACATACTGTTCTAATGGATAGAGTACTTCCTCAAACAGTGGGAGACCTGGGCGCCAGGCTCTCCCACAAGTGTATCCTAACTATAAGGATATCAACTACAAAGCTATAGATTGAGACAGAGCACTTACCACGAGAGATATAACTGGTAAACATTGTGCCCTGGGCAGCAGATTTGTATCTGATAGGGCTTCTACCGTGGGGCCCCAGAATGGAGACAGGTAGCTCAAGGTACCTGCTGTGCTGTTAACTCTCTCCTGACCCTGCAGCTGTGCTGCAGTTTTATATGGGGAAGGTGGATCCAAAGCCTTTAATTTGGCAGCAGCTATAGGGTCAGGGAAGCATTAATCTGGTTTTTGGTGGCAACATCTGACATTTCCCATTGCAGCTGCCACATCTCCCATGCAAAGGGAGATGGGGGGCTGACAAGGGGACTCCTGATCCTGCCCCACTCAGCTAGAGCCTTGAGACCTCTGGCCTCCATTCTGTCACCCATTCCTTTACTGAGCACCATTTCCTACCGGTTGGCTGGGGCATTGTCCTGGTCAATGTGTTAGATGCACAGGACTGGAATCACAAAATCTTAAGCCTCTCCATTCATTGCAGAGGGAACATAGGCAGCTAAATCAAGCTTGAAAATTCCACCGCTGGAGCTGGGTACCTAAGAGATAAGTGTTGCAATGTTCAGTCCTAAGTCCTTCTGTGAATCTTGCCCTTTGAGGACAAGGGCTTGTCTACTCTAGAAAAGTCTGCCACCCTACTATATTGAGATAATTAAAGCAGTAGGGCCTATCCCTCTACCCAACACCCCAGACCTGAGTCAAGACACAGGTATTCTGGTTTAAAAGCATTTGCACTCAAATAACTTACTCCATCTTGAGCACCTATAAAGAGAGTCTATATACCAGTAAAAACTTCACAAGGGCATCAATAAAAAGAATATATACTGGTACAACCCTAACTAGCTTGCTTATACCAGTAAAACTTTTTTGTGGGAGACCAAGCCTAAATCTTGCTGAAAGGCGTTGTCCAAGAAATTTAAGATAAATTATATGTATTTGTATATTATAGTTATTTATTATTTATCATTTCAAATTGTTCATTGTTTATGAAGCTAATGAGTTAATGAAGGTAATAAGAAACAGGCTGGGCTTGAAATGGTAAATGGTAAGAAAAAAATTGTATTGTTAATTAGGCAGGTCTTATGGGAAGCAAAAGTAGGACAAACATTCAAAATTATTATGGGATGTCCTTGTAAAGTAAATTTTAAAAAAGGAGCACTGGAAAAAATGGTGTAGCATGTTTGTTTTTCAAGTATTCTTTTAAAGTATATTGAAATACTAGGGTAGGCCAAATAGTTTAAGTAATGGGAATAAATAGTATAAAAATGTATTGACTTGAGACTGGAATTTCCCATTTGAAGTACACCCGACAGCCTGTTAGAAGCCACTCTTCACAGTGCTGAAACTGCCAGATTAACTGTACGTGGTTAAAGTGATGTATTGGTTTTTATAACTTCTTATTCTTTGGTTTTACCAGAGCCATAGTTCTAAGTTAGCATTACAAGTTATTTACTGTAATAAATTCCTTTAAGAGCTTAGTAAATATTTTCTAAAAGTTCTTTAAATATCAGCATTACTGATCTTAAGGATCAGGATCCATTCATCTGAACTAAATCCAGTCAAACCCAATAAGATAACTGTAGTTTCAATTCTTAATTAAAAATAAAAGGGAAAAATCAAATTGGCAGCAAGGTCAATAGAACTAAGTAAGTAAGTCATATTTGATGGTGGGATTTAGGCATTTCTGGCTCTTTCACCCTAGCTCTGACAGTTATATCCAGTGGTAGAATTTAAATTAGCTTGTATCTATAAAGTATTACAGCTTTTATTTTATCAGTTATATTGTGAGCAATAGGTATAAGAGACTCAAGCTACAATGCTAATGCAATAAAAGATTGGGGGCAGGGGTTAAGTACCTTGTTCATGCAATAATTTAATTTTCTTAGATTTTGTCCAAAAAAGTTGGTCTTTTAAGAGTACACAAAATCAGAATCATATTTCTATATTGTAGGAATGCATTTTGGGATTAACAGTATCAGCAACAGTGGTTTCCATAGACAGATCTAGGATTTTGAAAGGTTGGGGGAAGGTTGTATGCTGCATCATCACAAGTAACAACACATTTTTCTCCTGTTAGAGAAACTAGGGGTTCATCTACATGTGCATATTCATGTGCATGAGTAAACTCTGGAGTTTATCACTCTGGAGTGTATTGTTCCTGGGCATGTGTCTGCACGTGTGCCCAGAAGCAGAGCGTATTGAGCTGAGTTGGAGCAGCTGCGGCTGGCAGGGGATGTTTGCAAGCCCAAGGATGCTCTGACTTGGCTCAGTGTGCTGCGGAGGGACTGGCTGGGGCATGAGGGTGCTTCAGCATGGAGCTAACCAGCAGGCAGCCCCCATACCGAAGCACCCTTGTGCCCCAGCCAGCCAGGGCAGTTTTTTATTCCACTTGTATTTACAAGTACTACCCTGCTGTGGAGTAAATTAGCTTACTGCAGGTGCACATGTAGACATGTGACATTTACTGTGCAGCTAATTAGTTAGCTGCACCATAAACATCTCATGTAGATGTACCTTAGAAGATTTACTAATCTGCTAGGGGCCCAGTACTATATTATTCAGTTTAAGACCAAAGTAAAAACAAATATAACTTTATTGGAATGTGCATGTATTTGCTAGCTTATATTTTAAGTCTAAAAAACACAACACACAAGGCAAAATAGTCCAATAATACCATTTTATTAGCCCTGTAGTCATTATAGTTAAATGTACATCTCATTCAGATTTCTGAAATAAAATCTAGTCTTCCTGAGCATCCTGACAGTGAATGCAACACTTCACTGTCCGTCATTTCCACACCTGAATTAATGTTTACCTGAGTTAATATTACACCTGAATTAAGCTTTTTAGCTGGAACTAAAAACAGTATTCAGGACTGTGAAACAGGAGAGAGATATTAGTTTACCAGGAATAGCAAGACAGCAAAACTGCAGAAGAAAGAATAACTTGATTAATGCAAAATCAAGACCATTAAAAAGGAGAAGGGTCATTAACACTTGTGGAGTGAAAAAGGATTAGCAGAAATCATACATTACAATGAGCCATGAAGTCAATGGACTCTGGCAGCACTGTTTGAATAGAAATGCTGCTGCCTTGCTGGAGAGCTGGTTTTAAAGTCTGTATGGAGCAGGAAAAGGAGGGTGCAACTGCACCTCATCTGGATCTCCCTCTGGTTGTTTTATAGGCTACACTCATCTGGATCTCCCTCTGGTTGTTTTATATCCTAAATAGTAATTTAAATACTCCATAGATGCCCTGGGATCAAAGAACAGGTAATGGGGCATATTCATAGAACCCTCATCTTAATAGTCAGTACTGTCAGTTAAATCAATAGTGAATGGGCAGAGGAAAATCTAGAAAGTTACCCTTTCCTCCATTCTCCAATATTTAGCCTCCTGTTCCCAGTCTCACATGCTTCCAAAGCCAGTAAATTCAGATTCTGAGAGACCAGATGGTGAGGGGTAGGATGGCAAGCAAGCCTAACTTTTAAATTCTAGGATTCCTCACTGAAAGCAGCCTGCTTCACTCCTTTTTAAGTTGATACCTGCTGTCTGTTAGCTTAACATTTCAGTTGACCTCAACTGCTGTGGAAACACACAGTTGTAATCTATACAATAGGCAGGGGACAAACAACTTGGAGCTTTACTAGTTAAAACAGACACCTTAAGTTGCTGTTGGAAACACATGAAAAGAAATGCAACTGTAGAGCAAAGTTATATGCTCTGGGTATGAAGTCCCATTAAACAAAGGCAGCTGCATTTTGCACTGAGAATTTGCTGAGAGGTCTTCACACACAAATTCCAAGGAGAATGGACTTTAACAACTCATACTGGAGGCTAAAAACCCCAAACAAACAGGATGGCTTGTAGACTTTAACCCCTTACCAATGGCAGGTTTTTCTCCTTCAAGTGGGAGAGCAGCTACATTTCCCACTATTTTCTCACCTCACCAGCATTACTTCTGTTGTCCAGGATGATCTTCAGCCCGCCAGCTTTCATCTGCCCCTAACTTGAGTAGATACTAAGAGCTATTGGATGCTCATAACTTTTCAAAGTCAGGTAGCTTAGGTGCTTAAATATGAATCCTATTTGCATTCTTGCTCCATACATAAATCATGTTAATGAGACAGAACCAAGTGAGATAATATTTATTATAGCTGCCTGGGAGTTGTGAAAATTCCAGGGCTAAGAGCTCACAGAAGGTCATGGTATCACTGCACCCCCAGAATAAGACCAACATTTCCATTGTTTTTAAGGGGACCAGGATTTGGCACTTAACTGGTGCTTAATACCTTGTGCAGTCCCCCTGTGCTAGAGTGAATTTCACCCACATGTGCACAGTGAGCCAGTAATGGTGTTTGCACAGTAGCAACCAGCTATTGGCCAGCACCTCTTCAAGCTAATGTAGCAATTATAGCTTGAAAATTAGACACAGGTGCAAAAACAAATTTGATAACCACAAATGGCTTTCAGAGCCAAAAATACAGAGCAAATGTAATAAACAGTAATGTTAGTTTTAAGGCATATAAAGACCAAGCAATTGAAAGAAAGACTGCACAGTTTGAGTGTGAATTAAAAAAAAACAACCCACTAGATGACCAGAACTGGAAACTTTCTGAAAAGTGCATTAGATTCTTAGAGTCAATGAAAATACTGTGCAATCCAACTTCCCCTCTTCCACCCTCTCTTCCTCTCCATTTCTTTTTCTTTTCTTCCCTCATTTTCACTTAACTCTCAGGTACTAGTTTTAGTATCCTACTAAACAACAAAAATGAACACAAAATCAAAGTGTAGTACAGAATCATCTTGTCTACTGTGTTAACATCACTTACTTTTTGCTCATTTATGTTCAGCTCTTTGTTCAGCCAGAACCTTAGGAGTGAATTGTTGCTCCTTTACAGTTTTTACTGAGCCTTACTCATTAATTTCCCTATTGTGCAATAGAATCCACTGGTGTGAACCCTTAAGCATGTGACTCTCTTGTGAGATTCTAGGGGGATATTGGAGTATATGTTAGCAATTACTATGATGAGATCATTTGGGACTTATTGCTTACTCTTCTTAAATAAGCCTGTACAACATGACAGATACAAGTTATCAACTTTGTGTCAGATTCTCTCATTTCCATAGTATCTGAACTGACATCAAGTTTAGGACATGAATTAAATTACTCTGTGTAACTTTATATACAAAAGTTGTGCAAGTGCTGTTCTAAGAAACATTTTAAAATTATCTTGAAAGGAGAAGTATCCTAAAATTCATGCAGAAATGCATCATCCAAGATCCTGCATGTCCATACAGTAAAGCTTCCAGAAGGAACATGGTAATAGTAAAACTAAAGTCTTGCTTTTGCAAAGCAGACTTGGGCACACATCATTGGGAATTCTGTCTGGTTTAAGAATGGAGGATTGGTTATTAGGTATGATAAAAGGGAATGAGGCTCTCTTGTACTGGCTAAACGTAATGGTGAGTCAGCAGCACAATAATGCAGGATCTGAATCACTTTATTGAATGTTAACATATAAATAGGATTGGCAGAATTCAACTTTTATTTTTTAATAATTCTGGCGGATACTATCAATGTTTATTTTTAAGCATTTATTTTCAATTTTTATCAATTTATATTTTCAGGATTTCATGAAATTAGAAGTGTAGGGGGCAGACATTTGTTAATGACAAATGCGATCACTGTAGGACTGCCACCAGCTGAGTGGCAGAGCTGCCATCAGTCTTGGCTCACTCGCCCATTCCCCCCTCATTCATTTTGTCAGTTCTTTTTCCTTTGTTCCCAATCTCCTGGGGTTTCTGGGAATTTCAGTCCAAACTACAATCAGCACGGTTCTCTAGGATTGCTCTCACTGTTGTCACATACTCCATCAGGCATCATTTTTTTACATCCCCTTTCTATACATTTCAATTATTAACAATGGAAATATTTTTTCATTGGTCTGTGTGAGGTGAAATCTACATTTATTGATTTTTCTTGATAAAAATCAAATTTTCCCAGGCCTACATATAAATTAAGAGTGCAGTATCAAATTCCAAAAGAAATTTTGAGCAAAATGTTATGCGCTCAATATTTGTTACAGTGTATCTTTCACCTCCACGTCAGCTAAAACTTGATATTAGTCTTGAAAAGATATGGACGTTTCAAAAATGTGCTCAATAATGTGTTTTCATTTCAGAGATTACTTTTTGGTATGAGCATAACTTCTGAAATATTCACACAACTTTTAGTAAAGGTCAAGAGAGGGCACGAATGTATTTTGGAAGTTTTTTTTGTCAGGGGTGGGCAGGGCCAAGCAAAGTCATTGCCTCATACTGTTATACGAATTACATGCCCTACTATTCATTTGGTAGAGTTCACTGGAGAAAGAGATGCATCAATTCTCAGGACAAAATAACATTCCAAATAGCTGATCGTTTACTGGTGGTCTACAGATGGACCAAAGTCAAATATAAGGTGTTAAAAATAGGCCTCTTGTTACAGTCTGTGGGTATCAGAATCTCACAAGAGCCACAGCTGTAGTGTAAAACTCATCTTGGAAACAACAACAAAATGAATATTAAGCTTTTACCTCAGGCCTGCCTCTGAGAACAGCCCTGTCTCTGTTTTGAATTGCAGTATCATTGTCTGTATCCTGCTTAGTTTTTGTCCTCTCAGCATGGTCTTATTGTGGGTCCTTTGCTAGACTGCAAGTCTTACATCCATTGTCCTTTCCACAAACAAGTAAAGAGTGAGTTGTGCATCCTAACCTAGAAAATAGTGCCTGCTTTATTAGCTCAAGAACAAGATCTCAGTATGGATTCCCAATAGGATTTCAGCAGCCAAACTCTCCAATTGCACTTGCTATTCAGTTAGCTAAAATTTTCCTATACCTTGCTGTGTCTAGGAGTGGGAAAAGCTAGAAAACATTGGCTCCTCTAGAAAGCCAGAGTGAATTTTAGGTTCCTCAGTAGTAACTGGTGCTAAGGAGACTATACCAGTATTACACAGCTTCCAAAGGCGTAATGCCAGCAAGCAACCAGTAGTCTTGACTGGCAGCTCCATCCATCAAAACAGGCAAAATGGGGAGGTGTTTAACACTTCAAATATCAGGATCCCAGAGTCCCCTCAAGCATACAGGTTTGAAAAGCAAACGATCCTGAGGTATTACCGTAAAAATGCTTTCATTATTTTCAGTGTTCAAACATTGTCAATCATTTTAGTGTTATGTTGCCATTTTTTTATTTGAATAGCCATTGAAACAATTTGTAGTGCATGTTAAAGTATTTTCCTTAAAAAAAAAAATACTATCCCACATTTTGAAAGGTAGGCCCCTCAGAAACACATTATAACAGATTTGGGAATCAAGGGTAACTATCAACAGCTTTGGAAAAAAT
>NW_005842735.1:574395-581624 GCF_000455745.1 Alligator sinensis | reverse complement strand
AGGGAAAGATAAAAGGATGGTTACTACACATTTGTGCAATATATTCTCATCTTGAAAGAGAACATGATGTCTGCCGTAGTCACATTAGTGTTTTAAATGTGCCAGAATTACCTCTAGACCATTTAAAGATAACTGCTAATGGAATTTCAACACATCAGAAGAAATGCTCAAATCTCCTTAATTACAAAGGCTGAAAAAAAGCAAACTAAATATTGAAATCACTGTGCGCTCAAAGTCACGCCTGTGAAATTGTGCTCATGTTTAGGAGTTGAGAACACACTATTTTTAATTTGTAGTTCTCAGTTCAAAAGCCTATTTTAAGTTTCAGGTTAGTGGATTGGTCAATTACATTCTTTGCCAAAGGGCTCTAAAGCAAAAACATAAGATAAGATTATTAGAGTTAAATTTTGATATTCGGGATATCAACTGAATATCCCAAAAGGTTGCAAATGGGACATGTTATCTTACTAATTTGCAATCCATGCTTTTTTCTTAATTGAAATCATAGCACTAAGTGAAAGCATAACTGGGGAGTATCCAGGCATAGCTGTAAGCCAGCTTGAGCCAAATATGCCACAGCATGAAGTTTCCATTTGCTTAAAGACAGCATGCTGTATGACAACTGGCAAATTCTCCCTCCCAGTCCCGCTTCCTTCCCAGGACTTTTGTTATTGCATTGCTACATAGCATATCTTAATCTAATTGATCCCACTACATTATAGCCCAATCGAGCTCCTACTGAAGCCAATAAAGGCTCATCTGTGTGCACAAAAATTCAGGAGCTGTTGCTTCTAAATAACTCTACACACAGACACTCTTACTCTATAGCAAGAGTATTTTGAGTCTATTCCTGAATCACTCTATGCATAAACAAGCCCTAAGAGACTTTCCATTGACTTCAATTTGGAGCAACCCCTTAATGGAAATGATACTTTTCTCACATTAGTATGAATTAGGTAGAAACAAATGTACCATCCTACCCAAAATAGAAAAGAGGAATCATTACAGAAACAAAACACATACCAGCAAGAAAAGCAGGAGCTGTGGTAGTCAGAAGCCTCAGAAGTACAACATGACCATAGAAGAGTTGCAGAAGTTTGGCTCACAAAATTTAAAGGCCCAGCCCCAGAAAGTCTTGCTAGGAAAAGTCAGGCCTATGCCATGCCAATTACAAAAGAGGGCATCTACAGCAAAAAGGAGCAGCATATATATATACTATCTGTATATGGTTCAACTTAACTTCCATTGAAGTTAAGATGGAAGAGAATCAGACTTTCTCTACAATAATATGTTCAATATAGAATATCATCATTAGATAAACCATTCACAAAGTGCCCTAGATGACTTAGACAAGAAAAAAGCCTACTCTGAGGAGAGTAGGTAATAGAGTAATCACTGTGAACTTAATTCTGATATTCCTTACACCTATATAAGAGTGATCAGAATCAGGTCTTGTACATCTATATCTCAAATTGTTACTTTCTCTCAAGCTAGAAGATATCAGAGGCTAAATGGTTTAATTCATTCATGGTTTTAGACCCAGCTATTACAATGCAGAAATGCTCAAACGTTTGTATTAATAGCAAGAGTCTGGCTCAGCTGTGAACTGGAAAACATTTAGGGTATTACATGCTATCAAGTTTATTGAGCACTGATTTCTGTTTCTAGAACTCCCATTTTCATCAATAAATGAATGCCACAAGGATGCTTTCCAAACTGGAGGAAGGGTTTCCCTAGATGACTGACATCCAGGAAATGGTTGACCATGGCCAACAGTCCACTGCATATTTTTCTAGGGTCAGATTTGATTTGCTTTAACTCACCTATTTAGTGAGTTTAGTTCTCTAAAAGCAAGAACTCTCAAACATCTGTATATGCTAGTGTTTCCTGCACCATGATTTAATGACAGGAGTTAGGAAACTGCCCAGTTTTCACCAAGGAGCAGATCAGGGCTGTATGCATGTGCAGTGGAAGAGGGGTCAGTGGGGCTACACACAGCCGTGGGGAGCAGAACCAGGCTGCATGTGTCACTGGGAGTAGAGTGGAGCTGCACAGGCTGCATGCATGGCCAGGAGTGGTTTGGGCTTCATGCAGGGAAGGGAAAATGGGTTGCCTGTGCAGCAGGGGGGACCCAGCAAAGGGCATCCCCTTAGTATGCAATTTATGTCACGCATGGCCCAAGGGTCTTGATCTTGATTCTGTTCCACAATATTCTGGATGGGAATGCTAAGATGACATTGGGGAAAAGAAATCTGAACCTTTTCCTTAAGTTATTTTCCCTCTTTCATCCCTTTGCACCCCAAAGTGAATAAGGAGCAAAAGAAGAATTATTATTGTGAGGATTCTTGCCTGAGGCTCCTCACAACATACAGCTGTCGTGTGTCACTTTATGTTAGGCATAAAAGCATATCACAGTCTAGTCCTAAATATATTGATGCTTGGGGTTACTGATGCAAGTGAGGTTAAGTATTTATTTCTCTCACTGTATTGCATGTATCTGTCGGGGTTTGGAGTTACAGTGTTGTACAAGAGAGATTTTGAAGCTGCAGGAGGTGGTAGAAAAGGGAACAACATGAGTAACAGAAGCACACTGAGTGGAAGGGAGGAGAACAAAAAGAGAAGTGTGTTTGATGTGCCATATTACATTTTTTATACATTGTGAATAGCGTGCCTCAAAATATGGACCAAATTCTGCAAACTTTATTTCTGACAGACATCTCACTGAACAACATTGTTCAAAGCTCTTACGTGCCTACTTTTAATAAGACGTGTGTTTTTGAAAATGAGATTTTAATTCCAAAGGCCTTCATGTGCTTTGGAAAGTTTAATCCAATTTGCCTAAAAGTTTGCAAAAATGGATTCTGGGTCTGTAACTCTATGACAATGTTAGACCTCTGTGAAAGTGAAAAACCATCACAAAGTTTTACAACTCCTGCAGTCCTTATCCTTACAAAACTCCTGTAGGTTTTAGGGAAATCAATGCCTATTGAGAAAGTCAGGATATCAAGCCTACTAGTAATATTAGTTTTGTATGCAGGTTAAGAGTGCATTATTCCTTCCTTATTACAATTGCTAATATCTTTTCAACTTTTTTTTTGTATAATGTCTATATTTGTGCTTATCATTATTATTACAATATTGGCATCATACGTTTTTCATGTAGATCCCAGCTCTTTTGATGATTTGGATTTTAAGAAGGCCTTTGATGTGGTATCTCATCCTATTCTCATAAACAAACTGAGCGTCTGCGATATAGATGATTACACAGTCAGGTGGGTGGCAAATTGACTTAGGGGTTGTACCTAGAGAGTGGTGGTGGATGGGTCGGTATTGACCTGGAAAGATGTGGGCAGTGGGGTCCCCCAAGGCTTGGTCCTTGGACCTGTGCTATTCAATGTCTTCATCAGTGACTTGGATGATGGTATGGAGAGCACTCTGTCCAAATTCCTGGATGACATGAAATGATGGGATAAAGTAAACACACTAGGGGGATGGGATTGAATCCAGACAGACCTGTACAGGTTTGAAAAGTGGGCAGAAAAGAATAGGATGCAGTTCAACAAAGACAAGTGCAAAGTGCTGCATCTAGGGAGAAGGAATCACCAACACACCTATAGGCTAGGGGAGGACCTTCTGACCTTCTCAGCAGCACAGCGGCAAAAAGGGATCTTGGAGTCATAGTTAACTCCAAGATGAATATGAGCCATCAATGTGATGAAGTAATCAGTAAAGCTAACCACACTCTATCATGCATTTGCAGGTGCATCATGAACAGGTCCAGGGAGGTGATAGTTCCCCTCTATGTGGCATTGGTCAGGCCACAGTTGGAGTACTGCATCCAGTTTTGGGTGCTGCACTTCAAGAGGGATGTGGATAACCTTGAGAGGTTCCAGAGGAGGGCCACTCGCATGGTCAGGGGGAGCAGTCCAGGCCCTACAAGGAGAGACTGAGGAACCTGGATCTCTTCAGCCTCCACAAGAGAAGGCTGAGAGGAGATCTTGTGGCCATTTACAAATCAATTGTGGGGTAGGGGATGGGGCAGCAAGAAATAGGAGATGCTCTATTTACCAGGGCACCACTTGGAATAACCAGGAACAACGGCCACAAACTGACAGACAGCATGTTTAGGTTGGACATCAAGAACTTATTTACAGTAAGGGTTGCCAGATCTGGAATGGGCTTTCAAGGGAGGTAGTGCTCTCCCCTACCTTGAGGGTCTTTAAGAGGAGACTGGACAAGCACCTGGCTGGGGTCATCTGACCCCAGCACCCTTTCCTGCCCAGGGCAGGGTGTCAGACTCGATGATCTATTGAGGTCCCTTCCAATCCTAACAACTATGAAACTGAGTCTCATCTTAAGACACTGTAGATATATACATACTAAATGTGCATGAATATATAGATAAAACCAATTAATTACCTCTCTCTCTATTTTTGATTAAAGACAACTTTCCTCCACTACTTAAAGACTATTTGCAGAAAATAGGCCAAACCATTTTACGCTTAGTCCTTCCTTGTGTAAATAGCTCCATTGAAGACATGGTCATATTCAGATTTGTTCCCCGTCACTATTTGCTTTTTGTGCCAGGAAGAAAAGCCTACCCGGCACAAGGCAATTTAACCTTTAGGGGAAAGTGCTTTAGGGAAAAAACAAGTATGTCCCTATTTTTTTTTCCAAGTGTGGAAGAATCAGAATCAGTTTTGAAAAAAGATTCTGAAAAAGATCGGTCAGTCCTCTCAAGCTGTGAGTCTTGGAATAGAATGATTTATCTGAAAAACAGTTGTTAAATTGAGTCTTGTTTACTTCTACTACCTTAATGTGCACGTGCCAGAGGATTTAATTCGAGACATATACTTGAATATCCCCACCCACAGTTTTAGGGAGCAAAATTCTGCTACTTTGATGCTTGTTGTGAGATACTTAATCCATGCACAGTTCTACTGATTTCAGTGGGACTGCTTCAAGAGTGAGGCCCCTGCTGAGGGAAGTAGCCCCTGTAGTAGAATTTCCAAAAGGAATAGCAAAAAATGCATGTGCCGCATAAACCCTGTGCTTTCTACGGTGAACACACGAAAAGAATGTAAACATATCAGTGTAAAATGCAATCAAGAATGGTGCATTAGGACTAAAGTATGGCACACGGGGAACAAGTCCTGGAGCTCTGTCATATCCAGAGAAACTTCATCTACTACTATGGCCTTTTAAGGGAAGCAATATACTACCTTCTGTGTAACTTAGCAACATATGGTGAAAGGAGGGGTTTTGCATGCCACATGAAAACATATTGCAAACTTCTCAGCTTCCTAGCCTCCCCCACCTTCTGGAAAAGTTACTTCCAGAAGTGAGTAACTTGGAAGCATCTGTGGGCTTCCAAACATCGGCACTACAGTTCTGGGTGGCTCCTATATGGCATATATGTTGGGGAAGAAAGACACTTCTTACTTTTTCTCCACTTGTATGGTGCACAGGCAAGGTATAATCTATTTCTGGCATACTTATTTCAAAATAGGATTATATCTAACTATATAATATAGTCATATGTACACACACTTCACAATGAGTAGTACTGTCCCTTGGGTATAGTTTCATTCTCCTCATTTGGATTAATTTCCATGGTCTAATTCTACTCCCTTTTGATACTGAATATCACTTTTAGAGAGTTCCCACTAATTTCAGTACAACTGCCCTCAGAGTAAAGAACTACTTAGCATAAAAACACCAGAATTGGAGCTGAATGGCCAGATTAATAAAGCAAAAGTTCTAGTGGATAAGCAACCCTGAAGACACACAACAGTGAACCAATTTAATATAAATCTATCAGGTAATAACTGTGAATAATAATGCTTTACTTTACAATTGTTATAACTTGTAAGGGTGTGTTCTTATTCCAAATATCTATTTAGAACTTCCTACTATTTCCATTGAGATTTTAATAAAGCAACAGTTTTTATGTATTGCATATTTGAGTAAATTTATAGCAACCAACAAACCCCTCATATTTGTTCATGCAAAACAGGTATCTTCATGCACATGCCAGCACAGGTGTTCAGTTGCTGGTTTTGCATGCACAGCAGAATATACCTACTAATTTTATGAGCATATTTACAGATGAAAAGTGTTATTGTTGCAGAAAAATATCAGTTAACTGACAAAACTGATTCTTAGAGCTCTCCTAACGTAGCCTGTGATGCTAATCTACAAACCAGGAAGCAAGCAAAACAGAGAAATGGTGACTTGTTGCCGAAAAGAAACAGGAGGGAAGGGAGGTTGGGGAAGAGATTAAATTTTTCCAAAAGGACAAACAGACAAATTAAAAATTATTTCAGACCTTAGAAACCATATTCTGCCACCATTGCTCACACCCAGTAATACATTGTTACATGGCTATTCCAAGTGAAATCAATGGGACTGATACTGTAAGGTGCCACATAACACGTGTAAAGGTGTTAGAACCTAAAGAGGGGATAAATAAGAGGGGGAAAAAAAGATTCTCTTTCCTTAAGGCCATTAACTTGTGTACTGTCTTACATACTAAAAGATATTAAATATATAAGGCCAATTTGGGAAAGCAAATTGTTTTCTATAGTACATCCAAATGATAGCAAGCAATTACATTGGGAATTATAATAATTAAATATTTATTTTAACACATTATGTACAATGAGTGACTCACTTGGATATAATAATCAGTTTCAACGTAACCTAAGTAATGACCTTTATGACTCAGAGAAGGATTTTAACATTTGTGACTTAGGAAACTTTCTCTGCAAATGCACTGGGGGTTAACTATTTTGCAACAATATGTCTTTTCTGCTGTCAGGATTCCCAGTTTGCCTATCCTTCTTGAAGGTTGGCACTATTTGGCAATGTTTTTAGCAGTAATTGGAACTGATGAGACTCCTGTATTTGGGTACATTTTAGAATTCATACTAAAAAAGTAACAAACTAAAAAAATACATGTATATATACACATGTATATTATATATTGGTGTATATAATATATACACACACACACACGCATACACACTTTTATCTTTTTAACTTTTAGCTTTAATAGCAAAAGTACAGTAGAATTCCACTGATTGCAAGACTTGATTCTAGATTATCCATAGAAAATTGCTGTGGTCTTTTTTTTTTTTTTTTTTTTACTGGTAATCAACATAAGCTCAAAAAAAAAACCGAAATGCCATAAATGCCATAGTCTAGAACTGATAATCAAGTTAGAAAAA
>NW_005842735.1:566895-569395 GCF_000455745.1 Alligator sinensis | reverse complement strand
ACAGGAATGCATTAGTGAAGCCCCCTTTTCTCAGTTGATAATAAGTTTTGTAAGAAGCAAAGTGGACGTAGTCTAGCCTCTTTCTGTTCCTAATGCAGTTATCCAATGATCTTTTGTTTTTGTTAACTTAAATTAAAAAGGTTTCATAGTTCTCGGTAACAGTCAAACTCACTGTTGAAAGAAGTATCATGCAGATCTTGCAAGACAACTTTTCAGCAGCCACAAAGTTACGTATTTCTGCTATGGGTAAAATTTTAAAGGGAACCTATGCATTTAGGTCAGGAAACTAATGCTTAACTTCAAAAACTGTACATGAACTAGAACAAATGTTGTGTTGAGTAGTGGTCCAACCGATACTGGTAATGTATGCTTTTAGTTTATGCCAATTTCTTTGTTATCCTCAATAAATCTTGTGAATGGACGACTGGCTCCAGTTTCAGAACTTGCTTTGTCCAAACCAACAATGGGAGGGCTGCTGCCAGTGCGAGCTTTGTCCATTCCACTGGTAATGTTACTTAAAGGTGGAATGGCACTTCCACCCAAACTTACTGGGAGCTGGGGAATGCCTCCGTTCTGTATGACAGAAATCTCATTGTTCTTCATAGCAAGTCCATTAGTGATAGCTGCAGCATACTGGTTCCAAAAATTTGGATCAACATTCATTGCCCGAGCTGCCAAATCCTTTTGGAACATTTCAGAAAACTTCAGAGCATCACCACCTAATAGAGCCATGGGGTTTTCCACGGACAGTCGGCGACCACGTCTTGCAGGGGCATTATTCCACATGTGGGTTCCCATGTGAACCTGTATAGAAAATAGAAACAAGAAACAGCTATAAATTAGTAAATTGGAATGAGCTGGTTGGTCTAAATATACTACATGGTAATTTTACATAAGACATCATTTGTTTAGGGGAAAAAAAAAGTCATCTTACAATTCACACTTAATACAACTTTAATTGTTTTTCCAACCAGTATTCTGAGGGGCAAAGTAGATAAATTCATTTAAAAAAAAGAGGTATGTTGCAGGTCATCAACCTATCCATATTTCTTTTCATTCAAAAAAAGTACAATAGTACAACAATATAGGATACGTATTCTTTGATGATAGACAGATTTCAAACACCAGCTGGAAGTTCTCATGTGCATAAAAACAAGACCACCGAAAGAATTACTGTATCTCAAGGAAACTAAGAAATCTTAGCCCCATTTAATAGTTGGGGCCCCATCTAGATGGGGGTAATAGCTCCATCCTTACCCCCATCTAACAGTTATTTCATCTGCCCTGGATTTTTCCTCTTTACTTTTTTTTTTCCCTCTTTTCTCAATTTGTCTGACACCATTCCACTCTTATTCTCTTTCTTTAAGTGTTTTTACTTATTTATATATTTTATATTTTAAGAAATTTAGTAAGGTGTTCATCCTACTGTTCCTAACCTTTTGATCTCCTGATGCTTATTTGGGCTATGAAGACAAAAGAGTGCTCTTGTAATGTGTATCATTTTATGTCACCAGGTACCAGCTTATCAAACCAGCCTGCTGATACATATGCTACAGGCAAAGTGGAAATTGGGCTTTGGACCAAGGAGTCCCAAGGAGCTGTGGGTCACTGCTGATAATTTTTCCATATATTCAAAAGAAGAAAAAAAGGCATCAGCGCTGGATCTTAATGACTGAAAGGAGCTCATTATTTTTTTAATGATTTTCATAAATGGGAAGATCTCTATTTAGCAAAAGGTCTAGATTCATGTCCGCCTACCAACCTCCTCCATGCCACCACATAGGCAATCATATAGAATGCAGGTTAAAATTGCTTAGCGATTATCATGTCATTCTATCCTCCTTGGAATGATTTGTGCTTTATTCCTTTACACATTTTTTTTTTTTTTAAACACAGAGCATCATAGATATAAGCAAAAATATTGCCCACAAGATGTAGGTGTGTGTCATCATGGTTTTTTTTAAATGAGCTGCACGTGCAAGATCAACTCTTGAAACTGATTTTAAAACACATGGGAATGTACACCCACAGACCAGAGGGCAAGAGTGAGCCCTGGTCCTTTAAACATCTGAGAAGCATAAAATAGCATATTTTCAGTATGCTCAAAACACCACAACATATATTTTTAACTTCTCTTCCTCTTGGTGCATGAATAACACCACTAGAGTCTGATAAGTCAAATGGAGTACATTTTAAGACCCCAAATTCCTTACAGTTTTGTTTAGCATTTCAGACTTTTCTTCTTACCTTAAGATTCCCTTTTGTGGTAAAAGCTCTACCACAGATTGTGCAACCAAATGGCTTTTCACCAGTATGGGTGCGTTCATGTATCTGCAGTGCACTTGCTGAAGAGAAGGTCTTTCCACACGATTGACAGTTGTGTTGCTTGGGAGTCCGACGTGGTGGGGGTGCCAGCATAGGAGTGATGCCTGGACTCATCACTGTCTGTGGGGCAGCAGGAACCTGGATTCCAGCTGGAAGCGAGGGAACCTCACCCAGT
>NW_005842735.1:549395-561895 GCF_000455745.1 Alligator sinensis | reverse complement strand
AAAAAATACTAGTAGGCAAAGGCTTAAGTGTAGGAAAAAAAAAGACTTTATGGGACCTTCAGCTAAATTCTGCTTTGATATTAGAATGCAAGTGGCTAAGTAGTTTAGCAAAGTAAGGAATATAATGTGTATCTGTGATGAGGTTGAGTGTAGCTAGAAGCAAAGGCACAACTGATTTTTATTGAAGATAGGCACAGTAACTAAATAAAGGGCCTGATTCTGTTTCCATCAAAGCCAATTGCAAACATCCTACTGACTTCAAAGGGGCAGCATTAAACCAAACACACAATATATTTAATGCTTATTATCTGGAATGCTTCATTTTAAATATAAAATAAAGTCTATTAACATTACAGGGTGATGCAAAACCTGCCAAGGAATGCAGAAACTGCAGTAGGAAACAGAAATATTTAAATCAGGATGCTCTAGTTATTTTTGCATTTTTAACTGACTATTAAACATAACACATCACTTTTGGCAAAATTATGGAGCAGATATTGCAGACCCTGTCTGGAGAAAGTTCACTGTGTATTTCAGAGGACAGCTTTAGCTAAAAGAGGGCTGGAAGTTTGGGCCTTGCATATTAATTCCCAGGCTTAAATTCTCTCTTAATATATTAATACTCCTCAATTAGTTGAAATGTTTTAAAAAATGTGTAAAGATAGATAAAACAGAATATCTGGAGTGGTTGGGTTTGTTTTTTTTAAACAAAAACAGTTTGTATAGACACAGATATGCATCTCCTTATGGAAAAGCAAAACCATTTAAAAACATTTAATACTATGTACAAGAAATTAATCTTTTTCTGACTAAATAGAAGAGAAATATTTTATTTGGGAACAAGTGATTATTTTGCTCCCTTATTTTTCTTTTGAAAAGAAATTATCCAAATAGAAGGCAATTAAAAATAGTAATATTCAAACACTGAAGCTGCTTTACTATTTAGGTTTGGAGTTGTAATACTTAGCTATTATTCCACAATACTAATCTAAAAAATGTATGGGACAACATTTTATAACTTAAATTTACCATGTTACAGGTATATATTGTATTATAAAACATATGAACCATGATGCCACAATTCACTTTGGCAATAAAGATAACATGTTATTGCCCAGAGGCATTCTAAAAACCTTAGGTTATTAACATTCTTGAAAAATTAGTTCTCAACACTGTTTCCAAGATAATTTTAAGTAGGAAGTCCTTTACTTTTGGGGGAGTGAAAACATAGAGAGCACAAGAAAAGCAGGCATCCAGCATTTTTGTTCTCAATTCATATTCTAGCAAATCTTTTCTCTAGAGTCTTTCTGAGCTAAGACAATTCAAACAAGTCTTTATTTACATTACAGATTTACATTTTTACAGTCTTGGGGCCTGATCCTCTAGTCCTAACTGAGAACCCAGACATCTATGGGAGTATTGCCTGAGTAAGGACTTCGGAACTGAGTCTTGGTGAGATTAATTTATGAAGTTTTTCCAGTGCTCAATTCCAAACAAACTGGAAGTTTGGGTAGGAGATTTTTTTTTCCTGAGTGGAGCAGAACTGGGCAGTTATTAACAGTTTCTAACCCGTTTTATTTCCCCCAATAGCAACTAAATATTGCTAATTCCTCCCAATAAGGAGACCTTCTTCTGAATAATCTTACACAACAGATTTAATTATGGGAAAGATGCTAAACAATATACAAAGGTAATAATGGTGTTAGTGTGAAGCCAAGCAGAAGGCAGGTGGAGATGCACCTTATAGACTAACTGAATCAGAGATGCTTATGCTTCTGGGAGCCTGAACTCACTTCACCGTCAGATGCTGTGAACGGATAATATAACCATTCAATATGATTATAAATTTTGAAGTGCAATCTATGCAAGGTGCAATAATTCCTAAATACAAATGTAAAAACATTCTCAGTAGGGCAAAGCAAACTTTATTTCTAAACTAGAGACAGCATTGTGATTTAGATGGTGGTAATTAATAAATAAAGACAGATCATCTTTCAGTAGATTCTTATGCCATTGCACACACTACTTTGAGATACTATCAACACTATAACATAACATGAAAACTAGCCTGTTACACTAAATACATGACTTAAGCAATAGAAGATTTTACATTTCAAATATGACTTCTCGGGTTTAAATACGAAATGTAATAAAGCACATTTCTCATGCAATCTGGGCCCAATCCTGTTGCTACTGAAGTTGATGGGAAGGTTCCAACTGACTTCAGTGGAAGAAGATTTGGGCCCTAAATAACTGGAACATGCATCTCTTCCTTTTCAATCATACACCATTCCTGCCTCCTCCGGAAAACAACAGGATAAATATTGGAAATGTTTCAAACTACAGACCTAGGTGCAAACATCCTAGCTTTTTAAAAAGAATTCAGAATGATTACTTTGAGCATAATTATTAAAGAGAAATTTACAGACTCTTTTACACACACACACACACACACACACACACACACACACACACCCCCCTCAGCAACACCCCCTGTGTGGGGAAGATAATTTTGATGTTTCCATGAAACATTTTTTAAAACAAAGAACAAACAAATAACTCACCCAGTACTTCATTTTTTTCTACCAGCAAGCAGGCAGACAACATGGATTAATTGTAGGAATTGCTGGTCTTACATTCAGATTTTTATTATCTATCCATTATACATCACCTTCTGTGAGCACTAAAATGCTTTATCTAATTACAGGCTATGGGCCCCATCCTGCAAACCTTACTTATGTGAGCAATTTACCCATTAAAAGAATTCCACTTATTGTCGGGTTTCATATAATCATGCAAACAACCAATTTTAGGTCCCAAACACACTCTTTAAAAAAGAAAAGTACAAGTGAAAATGGCCTTTTGTAAACATAAAAAAGCAGAGGGGAGGGGAGTAGTCATTGGAGTCAAATTTGTACTTGGGTATTTTGTAGCAACTTTCCTAGGCCATTTTCAGTGTTGATCATTAGCATAAGAAGTGCCATATTGTGCCATTGGTTCTGAAGTGTAATTCCCTGCTGCTGAAAAGTGGATGCCTCTGTAGGGTCCACAGTTATTTAAAAAGAGTATATTTTGCAATTTAATAAAATTCTATCAATAACATTATTCTACAATTATCTGTATTGGAAATAGTAAATTAAATCTTACTGTTTTACCCTATGGAATGCTGCTATGTTCCTTAAACAGATACAGTTTTAAACTCAGAAGTCAATTTTATATTTGTTTGGACTTGTGCTGCTATTGGAAGAATTTTTAAAATTATTTTTCATTTGTTTATGTTTTATAGCTTCCCTTTACACTTTCATGTACTAAAAAGTGATTGTATCAATATGTACTTACATCATTTATTTCTGGTAAAAACTATTAATTTCTTATAGCAATTAAAGTACTACTACAATGGGGTTTTCTCATTGACTTTTTGGAATAATAAAATAGCTGCTTAATTTTACAAACATTGGGTTAAATCCTATAGTGTTTAATCAAGCAATGGGAGTTGAATGGGAGTTTTGCTGAGCAGTCAGGACCTTTGTTATTTTTAACCCCTCATTTGTTTTATTTTTCTTATTAGTAGATTCACAGGTAAAAGAGATACCTGAAACTGTTAATGGTCATGATATGCAACATGAGCTTACCATATATGATATTTACATAGTGGAAAACAGGTGACAGAAAAGACATCAATAAGGACAAATAAGACCAGGTCATCAGCTGGTGTAAATCAGCATGGCTGCATTTACTCCAGTAGAGCTAAGTTGATTCTAAGAGCTGAAGGCTTAGGCCCTTTGAATTTTTTGTGAGTGGATTTGTCTGAACATATTTTGAGCAAGTCACTTCATTATTGTAGAATCTTTGGCTACCTGTGTGTGCTCTACTGGCTCGGTACGGGAGGTATAAGATGTTGATGCGGGGAGAACTCTACTTAGCTGGTGTCACTAAGTGTACTCATCAAATGCTGTTCGTGCTTCAAGCAATACACCCCGATATGGAACACAATGTAAATCTTCCTTCTGACCTGAGTGAGAGACAGACAGACAGACAGACAGAGAGGGTATGGAAATGGCTTATATGGTATGCTGACTCTTTTAGTTTACATGAGGAAACTAGTAAATTTGGGATAAAACTGATGCAGCTGTGAACAATGCATACACAGGGTTATACATCCTGTTCAAGTAATCCTGTATTCTTATAGAAGGACTATTTTCTTGTATTCTACTGGAAGGGAAAAAGTCTTTTCAATACCTGTGAGGGCAAACATAAAAGAATGGACATTTGAGAGATACTACCATTTACTGCTATGAAATGGATTGAAATTAATCAGAGCAATTCCTAAAATGTACACCGTTAACCAAACCCCAACTTTGTGTAGGACCATTTTACAATTTGAAAGAAGCTCAAAACTATTCTAATTTTTTTGAGCTTTGTTCTCAATTTTTTTTTCTAACTAAAACTAGTTTTGCATACAAATGCCTATAAAACACCTTTCCCAATCATATTATATATGGATTCTTACAGTTTAAAGAAATATTCTATAGTTATTCATTGTGTTGCTCTATTTTTGTTCCAGGGCCAATTTGTATGTTTTCCATAATTATAAATATTCTCACCATAGAAATAGGTAAAACAAAATAGTGAAACACACGTTTTTTAAGTTTAGTATAGTCTAAAATATTTGTGTCTTACCGCTCAAAATATATATTGTGAAAAGTCCAATAAAAATGTCAAACAAAAATATTAAAGCTTTTTAGATCTTATGTAGTATTAAATATATTGCCACTAAAAGGATGCAAGACCTTCTTTTTCTGAATCAGATATGGTCATGTAGAATTTAATGTTGGCTTGTTTTAAAAATATATGCATTTATTTAAAAAAGACAGTACAACTACCCTTTTTTGGGAAGCAGCATATTAACACTGAAGAAATTTCTGGAAAACATACCATTTATTGTCAGCTACAGGTAAAGTGACATTTAGTCATGAAACTAGCTGTAGAAAGCTCTCACATGCATAGTTAACAGTCAGTTCAATGAGCAGCTCTTAGCAATATTTTTATATTTAGCAAGAGATCTTATAAATAACATTTCTAATCACTGTAAAGTGGTGTGACAAGACTTGGAACAATATTTATTGTCAGAGTAGGCAACTATTTAATAATGTATTTGTTTTTGGTTTTTTTTATTTAAAAGTAACATTTCTTTTTCTTTCAGAAATAGCTTAGCTTTCCTATTTGAGGTAGCAACCTCACAATAATTTATTGATCCCCGAGAAGAAAAGTATTACTTTTTCCTTTAGCTTTTTCACCTCTTAAAAGCAAGCTTTTTAAAAAGTTTTCTTAAATTGTTAGAAGACATTTATTTTCTTGCAAATTATTTCTTTTTAACTCTTTATGATAGCTTTGAATCCCATAAAGAAAGATGAATTATCACATACTGAGCCCAAGCTGTGAAACAGGAGGAGACAAATAGAGACCCCTACTGTGTTTAACAATGTAGAAGAAATTCCAGACTCAATAGAAAATTTTTCTGTCCTTTTTCACAGGCCACAAAGGCTGTTAATATGGATTTCAACAGTGGAGGGCACTCTTGCTATGCAAAAACTCATATTGACCTGGCATACTTAGTTTGATCTATTCAGTAGCCTAAATCTCAGAATTTGTTAAGTAACAGCCACCTGTGGCACAGTCACTAACTGTATTCTGTTTAATACATGTGTAGTTTCTAATCTGTGCAGTGAAGCACTAGTTATCTAAAACACTAGTGCCTTTATATATGTATACAGATGTGGAACAGATACAACATTCACAAATTGTTTCAAATATCTGTGCAGGATATTGTATCAAATAATAAGATGTTTTCTTATACTTTCTAGATGATATAATAAGCTATTCAGCTGTCTGTTATGACATATGTATAACTACATTTGTGCATCTCTCTTTTTTATTACATATAAACATGCTTCATTTGTTGATTCTAAAAAAATTTGGAACATAGAAAGTTTTTATTAGGAATCCTTACATTGTCAAGGTTGATCTCTCTAATGTAGCTGGTACTGAAATAGAAAGTACAAAATTACATAAGGCTAAAGAATGAAATCAAATATTGGGTTTCTACATAGTTTCCCTGTTTCAGAAAGCTTATGGTTGAACAGATCTTAAACTTAATAGTTTTAGAACACCTAACCCTGCAGAAGAAAAATCAACCAGTGTCTGAACAAACAAAACAGTTGCACCACCAATAGGAGAAGTCAATTATGGGCCCAATCCTTCAAACAGTTATGAACGTTACGACAGAACACATGAATGTGGGAGTCAAACAGATTACTTCTCCAAGTAAAGTTACTAGTGTACGTTTAAATGTTTGAAGGATCAAACTCCAAGTAGTCCAATGCTAACTGTCTAGTTCACTTCGCTCATTTATCATTCTCTATTATGCTGCAGTGTTGTGCTGGATAACTAAAGCTGCATAAAAAGCAACACAAACCTATTACTGCTTAAACATTACACACAGGAATAAAATAATGAAATGGAATTAACAAACAGGGCTATTTTGGGGACCCTCTTGGAATGGGAAATAAAAAGACTGTTTTGATTAATTGAAACAAAAGTGCTATGGCACCTGCAGGGTTAATTAAGCGGTTCAAGATGCAAGACTGTACAAAAGGAAACCCTTTTTTCCTTCTTTAAGAACTGTAAACACTTGTGCTGAACTAGATGGGCATTTGATAAGCCATACAGCATGTAGCAAACTCACAGGGATCTCTAGTTAACACTCAAATTCAGTGTTAACACTTAACAGAACAGTGGTAAGCCGTGCTGCCAAGGTCAACTGCACAGATGCACTAATTGTATTATGAGCTTGACATCTAGTGGCCACCCCTGGCAGGGCAAAGCAGGCAAAGGTTAAATCAGCAAGCCTTGTCAAAGCACTTCTAACTACCCACCCTCAGGGAGAGTCCTTTGGAAGCTTGTTGGCACTCCATGCATTCCCACCTCTTCACTGACACCAAACAGACTCTCTATAGTACACTGAGCAACAATGCCCGGAAAATACAAGAGGTGGTCCTGAATGTTAAACATAACCTGTTTAAGTTTGGATTGAACCCCCCACAATAAACTGTAGGATATACTAATAATCAATTAGCAATAAAATGTTGGAATACTTTCCCATCATGGGGGGCAGGGAAGGAGTTTTATTTCCTTCTGGGATGAGGAAGCACAATATTAAAAATAACAAAAACCCAACAGTAAGAAAACTAAAGGAAAAAAAAATCTCTTTTGTGTTCCATACCTGTATACTCATACTGGGTACAGTAAAATTAGAACAAAACTGAAAACTTCCCACGTCCGATGCCTTTTTTTACTCATGTATTTAAAATACATAACAAAATTCAGTATTTCACTAGCTTATGCTTTCTATAATCCAAGATTTTTCTGTCTTTTCCAATCTGCAGCCTAATTTTCTTGATCAAACGAAATAAAAAAAAACAAACCAGAACCTATCTTGAACAGTACTGTTGCTAAACATGGCCCTAAAACTACACATTATTATGGCCCACTCTGCTGGCCTTATTCATGGAAAACTCCCATTACATTGAGAGCATGGTTTTGTGAAAGTAAAGCAAACGGGATTTTAGCCTTTTATGTTACAACACAGGATTTAGCAAAAATTAACCACTGTAACAAGATTTTATAATGCTTCCTCTGAAAAGTTTGTGGAGAATTACTGTCAGATTACAAGTTAAATATTTCAAAAGGTATGTTTAATATGTGCTTTATTTTGTATAAAATGTGTCAGAACTTAACTATTTGATGATCAGGTCATATCTGCTTTATTATCAGCAAACCTAAGTGACTCACATCTTAACCAATGGATGGACTACAGATATCCTTGTCCTGGCTTGACAATCAGTCAGCAAATCATACAAGGAAAAAAACCAATTTTTTTCCCAGGACTTAATTTTTCAAAGCTAGTATCTATGGCCATTTGTTTGAATTTTCCTTTTTCTTAAAAAAAAAAAAAAAATCTTACTAAAAGGAAATTTGAATGCTTTCTTCTAGAATTAGAATTTCTCTCATATTTTGGCAAGTATCAGTTATTTTGAACTTCTATATTTAGATATCCTAGCACCCTGCTGATATTAATTATACAAGATTTTGGAAAAGCACCTTAAAAATTTCCCAAAGAAAAAATGCACTTATGTCTGCTTCAAGATCAATGACAAAACTTCTGCATGCCTAACAGCATGCAATGAAAACTGACCTACTTTTGCATACTTTCCCCATCATCTTGCACACACCAAATAATTAACTTGTTAAGTAATTCCTGTTGTTAACCCGTGTATTTTATGCCCGCTGCCTTTCTACATAATCAAAAATATATGATGCAAATATATGTTACAAAGTTTGTATGAGAAGTGTGTGCAAAAATTCCCAAAGTATAGGTGAATAATATCAACTGTTCCATTTTATCAAAGAGGAAATTAATCAGCAATACTTCGTTTGGCTCTTAAAATGTTATTTTTTTCCAAATCAAAAAAGCCATCTCTGGTCTAGTTTCTTCAGAAGGAATGTCTGCAAAATTATAGGAGTTTCATGTATACTCATTGCTTGCTGTCACCTTTCATGTTCTAGATAAAACAATTATTTATTCTAAATTGCATTACAGTGTCCTCTGTATTTTTTCATATGCAGACTTTTCCTTGTAGTTGTAGGATATATCTTTACTGCATATACTCAAATAAAAGAGATTTTTTTTTCCAAGGAAAATGGTTACTCTCACTGAATTGGTATAACTGGATGCAGTATTTTTTTCCAAAAACAGCTGCCGCTACTAAATGTTCAAAAACACACATATCACAATTCCAGTTTATCAGCCTTAAGAAGATACATTGGTTTAAAATATATTATGCATTTTGCAAAGCAGAAAAAAACTTTACTATAATTATATCTATTTTTTAAAAGGCAAAATATCTGATTGCAAAATCATATTAGAAAACTGCAGTTCTATAGTTCCTTTAAGATTTTCCCTTCACCTAAACTAAACGATACATCTTCGCCATTAGCTTAGCATGAAAAAAGTCCAAAGCATCAATTGCCATAGTTACCCTTCCTAGAACTTTAGCTCTACAATCCTGAAATCACTTTTTAACATTAGATAAACTGAATTTCGATTATTTTTACTTTAAAAATGATTGTCATCTTCCTTTAATAGCACACATCGTTCTGGTTCAAATATGCCTATAATATTTCTGTTTTCTAGTAACACTTTTTTCCTAAATCAACAGATTACAAGCAGCTCAGAATTATGATGTTGTAGTATAGCAATTTAAAGCATAGGATATCTGCAATTAAATTTACTCAAAATATATAAAGAAGATTTTGTATCTGATATCAACTATAGTAATTTCAAGTCTTCTGCCACTGGTTTAAACGATTTGCATCATTTCTTTCAGTATGGCATCCTTAAGACAGTTTTGTGTATAAGTGTCTTTTGTTCACTGTTCTACACAGCAATTGGCTAGGCAATTATTATTAACTGTTTGCAAACATTTCTCTTCCAGATTACAAAAAGTGTATTTGAGCATTCCACATTAAAAAATTTAAATGATTTTGTATGTAAATTTGTAGCTGATGACATTGTCAATTATCTTCAGTTTTCAAACAGACTCTTACCAAACCACCAAACTGAGACTTCTCAGTTGTTCGAACTCAGTTGTACTATGCTGCACTACAAACTGAACTAATAAATATTTACTTCATTTTTAAAACTGCTATTGTAATATCACCACCAAAATTGGCAAACTTCAATATAATCTGATATATTGTCCAATGTTCATCTTTTATTCTGTTGTCCAAGCTGTCAGGTTTCTTTTAGCTATTTCTAAACTTTATTTTAGTTACATGAAGAATCCTTTTAATATGTTCTTTTAAAGTACTTCCCTTATTATAATAAGATAAGTACTTCCCATATATATATATACACACACACATACACACACACACACACATATGTATTTAAATATGGTATTATTATACTAAATAAATAACTTTCCTCAACTTAATATGGAGGATTATAATAATTTCTATAAATAGCATTATGACTAAAAATGTTTAAAAGGCTACAGATGAAAGAATAATTAATAGTTTTCCCTTTAGAAAACTACAGATAGGCTCCTTGTCTGTTTTGTCCTATGCAGACTATTTTTGGCCTGTTGCAAAATATGCCCAGGAACTGTGGCAATATCTTGATTACAACTGTGAATAGAAATGAAAAGCAACAACCTGACAAGAAATGTTATGTTTCTAATGTTTTCTTTGTGCACTTAAAAATATCTGACCTCTTATTATAGCACTATTTGGACTTCATGGTATAACACGTAAAATGATTAACAGTACACAAATGTGCACTACATACCCCTCAACTAAGTTCACCTTGTTCTCATTTTGAAATGAAAGTGAAGAACCAACAGTACTTCTTCAGCTTGTTAACTATTAATCTATGATGGGCTTCACTCTATTATAAAATATGTTTTAATAAAAGGGAACATAGCACATTTTGATAACAGCCTTCTAAAGCTGGATAGTATTTACATTGTTGCATTTTAGGGCTGCTGTGAAAGCCGATTTTGAGCTATTCAGGGACCACAATAATAACGCTTTAAAATTCCTCACTGGGATGCAATGTAGTCCTTTTGATGGAAAGACTGTCTTTCTCATTCGGCAGAAATAAATCCATTCATTTGATCATGTAGTCATTGAGGGCAATACAAAACAAACCAAGTGTGAGAAATTCTATGTGATGAAGTAAACAAAACAAAACCAAAAAAAAAAAGGGAGGAAAAAAAACCCATTTCCATGACAAAAAGATTCTTTGTCCTTAATCTACCCACCATATGCAAGCATTTCTTTTTAGCATATCTCCTGTTCTAATCTTGGGTGACATGGCTACATAGATAAGATTCACAAAACAAAACAAAAACCTAGTTTAACAATTTTCTTCAATTTATTAACTCACTAGAAGTGTCATAATGAAGTAGTGGTTTCTTGCCCCCCCCCATCCTGAAAAGCATTCTGAACACTTAAAAGTGTACAATTACACTTTTTTAAAATATACATTTTTTAAAAACCAAGAATCCTCCCCAACGGGCACTGTGCTTAATTAATCTTGTTTACATAATTAAAAAGAATATATTTGACCTGCTTGCTTCCATTTAATGATTTTTACACTGTCACTGCTCTCCTTAAAGGGAGAACACGGTGTTTTGTTTCTCAGCTGTTATTGTGAGGACCCAGAAGGCTTTTTTTTTTTTTTGCACTAGTAGCAAACCCTTCCTGCCTTCTCTGGACTGTGTAGACACCCCACCCCCCCTTTCCCAATACTCTGGAAAGGGAAGGAAAAAAAAAAGAAAAAAAGAAGAGGCGGTGGTAGTCCTGGGCTTGAAGATCCGCCAATCTGACAGATGTTATAACCTGATGAAGGGGCTTCACACACTGCCCTTAAGCTTTAAAGGTTGTAAAGTTCACATACAATAGTCAAAATCCTCCCTAGTCTCCAACTTTCATATGCACCCCCCGATGCAACTAGTAAAACATCCCAGTTTGGAAGCACTAGAAAGAAGGGGCTTTTTTCCCCCTGTTCAAATCCAGGCGTGTGGGGGCCTAGGCAGCGCACAGGAAACAGAGAGGGTCTCACTTGGCTGCTCAAGACACTAAAAATGCTCCAGTGTCTGCCAGAAGGGAAAGGAAACTTTCAAGCGGGAGCCCTCGAAGTTGTCAGGGCCAAGGCAGAAGGGGCTGGGGGATCCCTTTGCAAACTGGACCTCTAGAGTGGGTTATACAGTATTGAGGGGGTTATTAATTAAAAAAAAACAAAAAACCCCAACACACTTGCTACTGTCGTTTGCCTGGCAGGAATGACAGACAAGGATCAGATCCTTCCTGGCAACCCCGGACACTTGTTTACCAGCCATTTGGGCAATCTAGAAATAGCAAAAAGTGTATCTGCATGGTGGGGGGGCCTGCACAGAATGGGCAGAGGGGCGAGAGAAAGAAAGCTGCCCCCTACCCCAGAGCTGGAGGGAGGGGTAGCTCCAACACTAAGGGAGATAGTCTCCCCCACCCAAAAAAAAAAGAGAGCTCCTGGGCTTTTCGGGCTAACTGCTGCCCCCGCAACCCTGCTACCTCTAGGCCCTAGAGGTAGCAGGGGACACTGGCAGGGCTGCTGGGGCAGCAGAGTCTAGGGGGTGCCCCATGCCCCTCTGGGAGGGAGGAGTTAGGGGCAGGGAGACACTGGAGGGGATGGGATGGGTGTGGAGGGGTCAGTCCCTGTGGCTGGGCTTGGGGTGGGCTCCCCACAGCCACCTCCGCACCCCAGCTCCCAGCTTCCCAAAGGGACTGCAGGGAAGTGGCATTTCTGCTCGTTCTTCCCTGCAAGCAGTGGGGAGGGGGGGGGGGTAGGAAGGGGCTCCCCTGGGGGGGGGCCCCCCCCCGGGGGGGGGGGGGGCGCG
>NW_005842735.1:547664-548633 GCF_000455745.1 Alligator sinensis | reverse complement strand
AACTGGCTGCGGGCTGGGCGCCTCTCCCCCTTCTCCTCCCCCCCCCGCTTCCCCACGAGCTGGGCTGCCTCCTGCCTCGGCTTTTTCTTCTTCTTTTTCTTCCTACACGGCGCGGGCTCGTCCTGCCTCCTGCTTTTCTCCCTGGGGCCACAAGTTGCTGGGCATGGCATGGGATGGCTGCGGGCCGGCCTCCGAGTTTCTTCTTCTGGGGAAGGGAGGAAACTTTCGCGGCTCCTTTGGATCTTCACGCTCTCGTCTCGGGCTCTTCCTCCATTCTCACCCCCCCCCAGGAGACCCAGGGCAGTTGTGTGTCTTTTCACCTCTCCCGGCTGCTTCTTTGTCTCGCAGCTTCTCGCTCTCCTAGCAGAGCCTCCCCCGGTGCTGGTGCCGGTCACTTCCTGTTGTCCATGGCTAGGAAGTTTGGTTGTTTTTTTTAGTTTTGTCTTTTTGTTTAGTTTTGTTTTTTCCGTGCTCGGTCTCAGGTTGGGAGGAGGAGGAGGATTATTGGTTTTGGTGACACTGCCCCCCTCCTGCGCTCGGGGCTGCCCGTGCCCAGGGGCTGCTGGCGCCTGGGATGAGCAAAGACTTCCTCGGTCTCCAACAAACAATATCGATCCGCGCTCGGGGCTCGCCGGCTCTCTCAGGCTGAGTTGGGGAGGGGGTGGCTGGTGCTGCTGATGCAAGGGTCTCTCTTGCTCTCTGTCGCTCTCTTTATTTTTTTTTTTTGCACCCCCACCCCCCCTCCCTCGCCTTTCACGCCATCTCGCCGAGGCTGGAGCCTGCCTTTGCACGCCCGGCTCTCGCCAATCGATGCCTCCTTCTCCGTGTAAAAGGAGGACTGTGCGCGCCGCGGCGGCTCTTGATTTAGGGCAGATAAACTTTCAAGTTTGGGAGCGGTGCGGGTCACACGGCGGCTCCTCCTCCTCCCACCGGCTCTCCCCCTCCGCCTCCTCCCCCAGCAGCTCCCCG
>NW_005842735.1:536511-547605 GCF_000455745.1 Alligator sinensis | reverse complement strand
GGGGGGGGGGCATCGCCCAGTCCCTGCCTCGCCTGGACCTGCCGGGCTGTCTGGACTGCAGCTACAAGTTGTCTCTTCGGGCTCTGCTGGGAGCCTTGAAGGGGACACATACACATACATACACACGAACACATACATGCACACACATACATACACATATACACATACACACATGCAGATACGCACATGCATGCATGCACACGACCACACAAACACATGTATACACGTGCGCACACATATATGCACGCGCGCACACACATGCATATACACGTGCACACGCGCGCGCACATACAGACACACGTGCACACGCGCGCACACATATAGACACATGCGCCCACAGACATACGCACATGCACACGCACACATACATGCATACACCTAGCCACGCACATGCACACGTACATATACACGCAGGCGCGCACACACACTCTCACACTCTCGCACACACACAGGCACGCACACATACTCTGTTTCTCTCTCTCACACGCACACACCGACACACACGTGCCAGCGCTCCCATACCAGGGAGCCACCGCTAGGATGTACCACACCGTTACTGATCGGCTCAGCATCCCGCGCATCAGTGCACCGAGGAAAGGGCACTCTTCCCCCCCCAATATACACGCACACAGACACACACAGACACAGAGTTGTTCGGTTCCTTTCCCCTCTCCCTTCCCCCTTTTCGGGGCTTTTCGTTGTTAATATTATTTACAGATCAGCCTCTCGGATCTGCTCCCCCCGCTCCTTTGTTTTGCTCCAGTGGCTCTGCCTCTCCCCGGCGGGAGCGCGGGGCCAAGAGCCCACCTTGTCTCTCACAGGGGCGGGCGGGAAGGGCTTGGGGGCCGAGACCCGGCCCGCCCCGCCAAACCAGTCCAGTCCCTTCAGCCACACTAGCCCTGGCTTCCTCGGGAAACTCCCCTGTGGCCAGTTCCCCTCCTGATACCGGGTGTTGCCTTTCCATCCTCTGCGCACGGATGCTATCTCCGAGCCCGGGGTCTCTTCCCTACTCTTACGTGTGCAGGGGCTTGCGCGTGCCGAGGGCCAGTTATAGAGGCATCGGGTTAGGCCGGTCTGCAGAGTGCATTGCCATGTCTGCTTCCAGCTTTTTTTTCCCCCTTTTAGTATCCGATCAGAAGCACACCCTAAAACCACAGCCACGCTAGAGACATGGCTTCGGAGTCTGGAGACAAATATGTTGTCTGGACTCAACTGGGGTGGTTGTGAAACGCGTCCCTTTTCTAGGATCCCCTCATTTATACAATAAGAAACCCCCCACTTCCTAGGCTTTCTACATTCTCCCCTAACTTTCCTCCGGAGAAGCTATTTTGCCTGAAAGTTTGGCAGCCTGAGTGTTTCCCAACTGAAAGATCTCGACTCTCATATCATTTTCCAGTATGAAGAAGGGAGGGCACGGACCCCATTTACTGAGCATTTGTCTTCCCACCATGAGGAAGGAATACACTGCCCGCCCACGTAACACTGGTGTTTCTGGAGACAGACGTGCCTATATTTTTTTCCAGATGAGAGGGATCCCTTGCGAGCGTTCAAGTAACCTTCACAAACTGCCATGGGGAATGAAATGATCGCTTTACATCTTCTCTTTCAGATGGCACATAGGTATCTTTCTCCCGATTTGCTCGAGGTGAAAAAGCCCGGCTCCCCACTGTAGCTGAAACATTTGCCTGGAATCAGAGAAGCTGCACTTTAACCTGGCATAGGCATTTTCCCCCAATTGCAGCAGCACCAGAAATGTGTCAATTTTCATCCAGTCATCTTCTGAAGGCATTGTGCTGCTGTTGATCAATCAACATTTTCTTCCTAAACTTTAGCATCTGCTGTTTCTCAAGGTCTTTTAGTTTCACCAGTAGCACAATGGGGACTTGCCTAGGGATTTTAAAAGCCCATTTCTCATAACGGTGGTAAAAAAAAAGAACACAATTGCTCGAGAGTGTTATAGTTAAAAAACATCAGCCTGCCGTTGTCTTCTGTAAGAGAAAATCACAAGTGTAATATGATTTTGCGAGATGTGAAAGAATCTTTAAGTGGAAAATTAAATAATCCAGTCTTTAATGTTTAATGAACATTGGAGATCACAAAGGCAAGAAAGGCATAATTACCAGATTTGTATCTCTCGACATTTACATATTCTAGGGTTACAACAAGTGACACATTTTATAGGGCTTTTTTTTGTTGTTGTTGAAAGAAACGAGACACTGAAAGAGTTGATAGAGTTGCAGGGCTCTGCGTCTTCCTAAATCCAAGCTACATTCAGATTTCGTTGAATAGCTCACTAGAGGGAAGACTTTGTTGCAATGATCACTGGGGTCTCTCTACCCCACACCTGCGTGTGCCCCTCCGATCACACACAGCGAAGAGTCGCCACCTTCGCTTTAAATCTTAGGGCGAAACTTTTATGAGTGGCTTAGGTGAGAAATCGTCCATCTCACCAGGGAAAGGGGACGCAGGCTGAAGTTATCATAAAGAGTCTTCTAATCCCTCTGCCCCCGCCCCCTCTTGCCCTGTCAGTCTGAAAACTTTTTCACGGTTCTTTTAATGAATCTCTCCAGCTGACCTGAGCAAAACCCCGAAATATTTGCAGAGGTTGAGCTGTAAAAAATATGGCCACTCCAGAAGAAAAAACTGATTGACAGAACACGTCGGTGTCTAAGCAGATCCGTATGTGGGCACAGATAAACACTGTACAGTACAGAACTGGGTCCGTGTGTGCATGAGCTGCACTTAAACTCAGACTCAGAGCCCTCGCTCCAGGACTGGTGGGTCCATTAAAATGTTTTTAATAGTGATGGAAAAAAGGAAAAGTTGTGGTTTTTTTCTCCCCTGTAATTAAATCTAATTTGTTAATTGTCTTTCTCTTTGGAATGGTGTTTTCATTTTAGGAAGCGACACGTTATTATTTTGTCTGCTTAATAATATTATTTACCAATTAGTACGGTATTTTTTACATTAAGGGGACACATAATTAGGTGTTTGCCTTAATTCGTATCACTTATTCAGCAACAAACCCCCCTCAAACTAGAAAGCTTGAGTTAACAAGGAGAGTCTAAAGAGTTCTGCCTGCATATATGTTATCTATAAGGTTTGCGTTCAGAAACCCGCATGGAAAGCAGATGGATCTGACAGTTCGTGCGGTCGGTCTGTTGGAGGTTTTAAAAATTTTGCTTCAGCAACTTCTTTCCTAAGGGGAGGAGGGGTCCGATTATTTGGACTTCATTTTCTGTTATCTGTTCCCCTTCCCTGCAATCTGATGCCCCTTTTTCACCCACTCCCCCCACCCCAACTTTTGTGTGAGGACCTTGGGGTTAAACGTAGCACTATTTTGTCTGTTTGAGGCTGTAACAACTGACCGCTAATTCGTTCTCACTTGAGCAAAGATATTACCATACTAATATTATTATTGGTAAGAAGAGGTAATTGATAACACCACCTGCCACTCTGGAGCAATCACGATGATAAATGTTTCCATCAGAGGGAAATCTGTGCTTGGTCTACCACAGCCTAACCCAAACAGCATGTCAAATGTCAATTATAAAGATGTTTCTTTTCTATTAGAATTTTTTTTTTTGTAGAAAGCAACTAGCCCCGCCGTCAGATTTATAGAACCAGTCCACAGCACAATCGTTCCTAAACGTTTTGCCTTAAACATTTAAGTTAGTTTTCGTTTTATTTAATATCATGTCACTATTAGATCCTAATAAACATCGATTCATATACACTAAGCCTCCTACTCGCACTTAACAAACTCCAGTTACCATCAATATTTTTTGTTCTTTATCTGAAATTATTCTATGTTTAATTTAACAAAACGTTTTTCAGCAGCAGGGATTATGGGCTATGTACAGCCTACATGCAAATATAGATCTTGGAGAGGCAGCATATAGCTGTTAGAAACGTGCACGTATAGATAGATGCAAGGTTTACGTGCAGATTGACGCCTTGTACATATTAAAATATCACACGAGCACGACCTGTCTGCATTTATCTATATGCACACAGGCGATAATATATTTACTGTGCATATACACAGGCACCCGGCAATACAGTCCTTTACATTCACACATCTATATGTCACTTAAAATGAGTAGCGAGAGGAATATGCTATAGCTCTCTGTAGACTAGAATAACATCGTTCAGGAACTGAGGCTCCACAAATAGCGCTCTCAAGTATAAAAACTTTTATCCCCTTGGCTACAGATATGCTCAGAAGATTATTATTAGTTTGTATTAATAGATGCAGGCCTCAAAAGACGAAATCAGCTATTGATAATTGCAAGAAGTATACAGCAGCTACTGTATCGATCGGCTTGTCCCTTATTCCCCTGGTATGGGAGAGATAAGAAGACACACTCTTTAGTGCAATATAATTTCTTTTGACCTATCTGCTTGCTACAGACTTATGATGAATAGCCAGAGTGGTTAAAGTCCTTTATCACGAAAGTTACCCCTTGATATAATATTGATTCTTTATAACTAGCTCCAAACACAAAAATCAAACTGTCCACTTGACCATCATCATCATCAATATCATCACAAAGGCTCTGGAATAAAGATCAGCACAGGACTGAAAATGCTTTCTATAATCTGCCCACCTAATCTTTATTTGCTGATGATGAAAAGAAAAGGTGTGTGTGTGTAAGGGGTTGGGGGGGGGCTGGATGTCATTTGAACAAATAAAAAAAATATTAGGTTAAGAAAGGGAAAGGAAAAGCAAATGATGCTGAAGGAAGTTACTGATCGCACTCCAGTCCCCTGTTCTCCTGCAGGAGGGGAATTAAGCTCTCAGAAGGCCCGATGGTTTATTATACTCTTTTTTTTTTTTTCTGAGCGCGTTGGAAGCAGCGAGTTATGTAAGAAACAATCACGGCAGAAATTATACCAAGAGCGGACGGCTTGTTTCGAATCAATACTAACAAGTCCTCTTCCCACTTTCTCCCCTTTTGCCGTTCGCACAAAGCGACACATCATTTCTCTCCCAATCACCTGGTGATCCATTAAAAAATATACATTAAGTGAGCCACAGGAGCCCTTTCGGCTCTGGAGGGTTGTGTGCAACGCGCAGGATCTACAGGGTTGTACAACCGCCTCAAAGAGAGAGCATAATCCACGTGTATTTTCCTGAAATTAACGGTATTTCCCTGCCTCCCCTCTCCGCAGCACCAGCATGCTTTTGCTCAGGGTTGCATTAGCACAATCACCAGTAATTACAAGTGTGTGTACACTGGGAGAATGGAGCTGGGGAAGGTGGGAGGTAGGACGTGATTCCCCTTTGGAGCAATCAGGACTGGGAAAGGTTTCATTCAGTGCAAACGGTATGTTGATCATATTTAATGGGCTAGTTAGACTCGCATTAAAGCTGAAGTGCCATTTCCAGGCAAGTTTGCGCTTTTCAGGCGAGTGGCGGGGAGGAGTGGAGATGGAAAGGTGGGGCGGGAGGGGGACAAGGATCACAACAACTAAGTTTGATTCACCCGGGGCAGCAGCCCCGATTCTTGCGGGCGAACTGCCTCCTGGTCAGGGGGAAAGATGGCTGAGAGCACGGGCACCCCGCTCGACACCCTCGCGGAGAGGGGGAGCAGTGTTTCGGAGGAGAAGGCAAGTGCCCCTCACCGAAGCTGTCTGCAGCATCCAACGCAGGACTGCGCTGAAAGCGACTCTAAAGGGCTCGGCTGCGATTTTACATCTGCTCCTGCTGGAGACCGCTTAGCGATGAAATCGTTCCCGTATTGTGTCAGACAGAAAAAAAGGGGGGTAGGGAGGGGGGCTAACCTCAGATTTGCCAGCCCATCCATATCCCCACTCCCCAATCTGACTTTTTTTAAAGGGGGGGAGGAAGAGATTGCCCAGGTTCTGCCGACTGGGGCGAAACCCAGTCCTGCTCTTCGCGCCTGAAACACCCCGATGTGCTCTTCGCAACTCGCGGAGCCCGGAGCGTGAAGCAGCGAAGCAAAAGCACTTGTCCGGTGGTGCCCGGGTGTTGTCCTGCCTCCTGGCGGAGGTTTCCCTGCTGCCTCTCCCTGTGCCTGCTCCCCCCTCCCCTTTCCAGCTAATGCCTTCCCTAAACAGGTACCGCACATGCATGTTTCCTTCCTCCTAAGGCTCACGCTTGCAGGGAGCTCTCGCTCTAGGAGCCCTGCATGTTTGCTCCTCGCATCCCCGCGCTCCGGTGCTGCCCTGCCCCGATCTGTGCCGCGGGTCTCCCGGCCGCCCGCCCTGTCTGTTTCACCCCCGGCCGCTAGCGCGTCCGCCCGCGCCCTGGTCAATTTCCCCGCTGCCGCCTGGGAGCGCGACCCTGGCCACTAACTTCCCCCAAACTTTGCCAAGGCCGGCTCCCGCCCCCACCCCCGGGCAAACTTTCCCCGCCTGGCTATTCCTCTGCCTGTGCCAGAGTGCATCGCTCAGATCCGAGCTATAGCGCAGAGTTTCCGGACCAAACGGGGAGCTTTCGAGAAAAAGGGAGAGGATCCAAAAAAGGCTAGGCTTTCTTCTGTTCTTTCTAAGTGGGGAACGAGGAGGGAGTGGAGGGGGGAGGAAGAGGTTGGGAGAGAGGAGCCGCCAGGCACCGGAGGGCATCCCTCTCACTTCCACCCTCCCCAGCAGCGTTGGGAACTGCCTCCGGCTTGGGGGGCTCCGGGCTGCTGCTGCTGCTGCAGAGCCATAGAGAAGCGCAGCTCCCAGCCCAAGCGCCAGCTCATTAAGGGTCACAGAGATGGCAGCGATTAGACTCCGCAGCTTAGACACTGGGAGCCTAAAGCAGACGGCTGTCTATCCAGAGAGCCGCCCCACAACAACAAGCAGCAGCAGCAGCAGCAGCGGCAAAAGCCACTCCTGCGAGGTACGAGAGGTCAGCGCCTTCGCATCCAGGAGGGGAACCACAATGGCAACAACGAGTTGTTATTACCCTCCCAGCCGTTGTCACAGCGGAGGCTTAGTCCGCTTCAGGAGCATCTCGGAATTATATATTTTAAAAGCCTCCTTCTTTCCCACTATATCCTCGGCTCCCCCCCACCCGCTTAGATAATGTACTGGGTTGACAAAAGGATCTTGTAAATATCGAGCTCCTCCGAGGCCTTTAGCTACTGCCCCTCTCCGGGACACACACACAAACACACCCCACTCTGATTAGACCTCCGAGCTGATCCCTCCCAAGGGCTGTTGGTTGACGTTTTCAGTAGATATCGTAGGGGGGTTAAATCAATCAAAAAACAAGTTACTGCATCGTGTCTTGGTTGTGACACATGCCTTGAAATTAATTATAAAACATGGATTGCGAGGACACGCCTGGGATGGAAAGATATACTTAACATTCCAACGCCTTTTGCTCTCGAGAAGGGGGGAGAAGGGAGCTTTCTAAGGAGATGAAGCATCTAATGCGTGGTATTCTCTTTCTCCCCCCCCCCCCCCTTTTAATACAGACGCAGACCGAGAAAAAGAGGTGGAACTGGGCAAATGCACCAGCTTGCTTGTGGGAGCAAGGTACTGCAAGGTACTCTGGCACTTGAACTGCTGGTATGTAGACAAAGCTGATCAAGTGCTGGTGGTCCCTGTTTTTATTCAACAAGGCATATCTTGACTATGACCTAATGATACATGTGCTATTGAATTTAACAAAACCGCTTGGCAGACCTAGGTGTAACAGCTGATGACTAACAAAAGTAATATAGATTAGAATCAATTCACCTTATCTGGTAAGAAAAAAATAACATCGTGTCAGCAGTGTGAACATCCTATCATCAAATGACACTATATAATTTGATTAGTTGAATAAATAATCAGGTATGTCCAGACATATAGGTCACCTACTTGCAAATTAGATTACTCTGCTTGGTAACAGGCAGCACCTGATTAGGAAAGAGCTTCTCACTGTCATCAGAGCCTCCTTTTAGATAGAACTTCTAATTTGGGGAACCTAAGTATTTGTAAAGGTACTTTCAGTATTTTTACAAATCATATGTATGTGTGTATATATACATTCATGTACATGAGTGCAGATGTGCTTGTACATGCATCCATATATACATACCTCTGCTTAGTTGTTAGGGTTGGCTAAACTGTACCCAAGTTTTCTATAAGGGTATTTGAAACTTTTAAAATAATACCCAGTGTTGTGGTCTGAACTGAACATAGTAGAGCTAAATCTTACTTTTGAAAAGCTAAAGATCAAATGTTTTCCACGTGATTTTGGCTAACTTGGTCTGAGTGAACACCAGGATAAATAATAAGTATGTGTCTCATTTACAGAAGTGAAAAAGGATAAGGCACTAGGTACTGAGCAATGGGAACATTTAATTCCTGATTAGTTTTCTGCAGTCCAAACTGAGAAAGACCATCTAATCCAAAGATAAGGATGCTGGCCTTTAAATGTTAACCATTGTGTCATGTTTTGCAGGAATGGGAGAAAGCTTCTAAGTACATTCGGAAGCCACTTGAACTTTGTGGTTTCAACTGGAATGGAATTTTTGCAAGACACTGGTCTGTGAAAGCAACTTCTTTATGTTTTTAATGTCACTTTTTCTGCTGCTGGTGCAGTTAACTGTGCTCATACAAACTGTCAGAGCAGTAAATACTGAGTTCACTGGGGGTATACCTTACTACAAGGTAACCTGCATGAATTTGGAAATGTGGCCTGGATTAGTATTAACAATAGAGAGAAATGCAAGGTGGATTGGGGAACAGAAAGTGTGCCCTACCACATATAGTACATATGTGATAAAGTTTCTTACAGGGGGAAAAAACCCCACAAAAAGGCAGCTTGGAAAGAAAGAGGGGAGAACTGAAGCCAACCGAGCAAAAAGATGGAAGGGGACAAGGGGAGAAAGATGGAACAGAGACGGTAGGAAAAAGCATGATTTGAGAAGGCAAAGTTGGAATCCCTGAAAGAAAGAAGTGTGTGGAAAAGATGAGAAGGGACCGAGGCCTTTGGAATGAGCCAGCTATATGAGAAGTTTCAGAATTATGGGAGTTTATCTTTAACACACCAGCTTTTCCAATATTGGAAAAATCCTGTAAGCTGTGGATAATTTTGAGATGTGTAGCAGACTTAGAACTTTTTCAAAGGCATCGAGACACATTAGAATGTTCGAAAAGGTTCCAGACATAAACTGACACAAAGGCTAATATTTGAAAGGATCCCATCAGGGCTGCCTTTGATATTTGGGGAACACTTCTCAGAAACGTTTTTTTTCAGCTGTTCACAAACCGCTTGCAAATGCTTCAAACCAGTTAGATAGCTACAATAAATGTGAGAGCAAAAACTCTATCCTTGTCACACAACTTTGCTTTACTGGTTGACAGAGTCAGATAATATATATTGCATTATATTATATTATATTAAACTGTGCATGATGCAGCCAAACAATACGGCACCTTTCCAAGCATGTGTTCTATTTCTTTGCTAATGTCACCTGACAACACTTTCATTCAAGGTAAAACAAAATGGCAGCAGTAGTATTGACTTTCTGTTTTTTCATCAGTGAAATGTATAAAATGGTGGGCCTTTTTCAGACAAAATTGATAAAGTATCACCTTTGGATTGTGAACATTTACTTAAATAGTGCAATAATGCTCTCATCCTGTGATTTTGGCCATTATAGCAAAATCTCCACCATTATTGTGATCAAAATCAATTGATCAGTCAATCATCCTGTCTGCCTCTGTCTGCTTACAGAAAGAATAGAATTGTAGAACCTATTTTCACATTCCTTTGTGTATGTTTGACTTCCTAGTCTGGAGTATGTCCTTTGCACTGTACTGTGTAGGATGTGTATGTATTATGTGCATTATATTCAGTGGGTGTAGGCCTATTTTAAACACAGAAGTATACACATATCTCTATATACATATGAGAGAGAGAGAGAGAGAGAGACTTTTCTCTAATTTGTGCACTCACATAGAGCTTGATTCAAATTAACATCCAAATGTGTATAATATCTCTTTGCAAAACTGACTGGTCTAAGAAGCTGAAGGACTGTTTGCAGCTTCTGCCCATAGGCACAATTGTGCTGTGTTTTTCTTCAGGTGCATAAGGTACCTGTGGTTGAAGGGGGTAGGGGTGGAGGAGGGAGGATGCTCCCCAGAGCAGAAGATTTTAGCTCTATGTGTACATGGTTTTTTGGGGGGGTTTTTGCATCATCCTAAAGGAAGTAAGTGCAGCAGTACCACATTCCAGGAACATAATTTTTCAAAATGCAAAATCCATTCCTCTGTCCCATCAGGCCAGACCCTGAAATCAGAATCCTGGAATATAAATTTGAAACTGGTCCATTGTGTGGATTGGAATAGATTTCTAAACAGAAGCATGTAAATAATATTCACTGTTATAAGATTAGACAAAAAATATAAGGGAGGGAAACTGTTATACTTCAGAACTGCCTGGAAACAGGAAAAAAGTGACCTTAATGCCTCTTCTTCTCCCAGTCCCCCACCAAATTATTCTATACTTGTTTTTAAGAGAGCATCTTGCATTCTTCTGAAACATCTAGTAATGGCCACTATCAGAGACAAACTATAAGACAAGGGCTAAGAGGAGATTGTTCACTGTCTTTAGCAAAAATGACAATTTGTGAGTGCCTCCCTTCTCTGGGAATATGTAGGTTTACATCTGTACATTTATGTAGGGTTTTTATCTATGGAAATATAATATCAATAATAATTTATGTAATCACTTTTAAACTATAACTCAATGCAAATAACTGGTTTTGAAATAGCCTTCCTTTTATTTAATTGTTCAGTAACCTAGGTAGGAGAGAACAAAACTGTGCTGTGTGTGGGAGGATGCTCTATGATTATGGCACTAGCCTGAGAATGAGTGGACCATGATTTTTGCCTGTCTTGCTACCAACTCCATCCGTGACCTGGGGCAAGTCACTTAACCTTTTTCTATATCTCCATTTCCACATCCATAAAACAGGGGTTATACTACTACCATACTCAAAGGAGTAGTAGGAGGATAACCTATGTGTTTGGAGAGGTACTAAAGCTGTTGGGACCATAGAACAGCCAATTAATAAAGCAAACTGAATTTACTTTTACAATATCAGAACATGGGCTGTAGCATTTTGTAATCACAGGCATTCC
>NW_005842735.1:475249-536436 GCF_000455745.1 Alligator sinensis | reverse complement strand
TCCTGTGAGGAAAGTGAAAGCAAAGCCATTCTAGTCTGTTCATGGAGCCATCCTGCAGCCTGTGTGGTTATCACAGCCAAAAAGCCAGCTTATGCTGGGTGTTTACTTTTGTCGCGAGGCATGGTACATGCCACCAAAAACTATAAGCCTCACTGCAAGATGTTGCAATGCATACACGGTACATAGTGGTGTTATTTGTGTGTACTCGAAGTACAAATACTCTTAACAGTCACAAATAGGATAGGAGTGATGGTGGCAAATATATATACCATGTTTCCTGTTTTGTTAGCTGAGCTGTTTGGACCCTGCTGTTTCAGAGAGAGATTTTGTATTTGTCACATCATGCTAATATCAGTCATTAGGTTAGACTGTGTCTGATTGGTGCTCTATAAATACCTATGTGCGAGTGGTTTGCAATTGTTGCTCTATAAATACCTAGCAGAGACAGCTATGTAATGGCCAGTAAATAAATGGATCAGATTGTCTGTCCTGTGGAAAAACCCATAAAAGTAGGTAGTGGGAGAGGAACACTTTATCCACTCCTTTGCAGATAGTTTTCTCCAGAGCATGTTACTGGGGGCTCTTAGGTTTGCTTGGCTGCCAAAATTTGTGAATCTCAGATATGCACTGAAGTACCTGTTCCTCTGTTGTAGCTTCAAAGCTTTCTGTTTCTTCCTGACTTCCTGGTTATACAGTTTCAAAGCTTCACTGACTGCTGGCCCCCCAAACTTTCTTACTGAGGGTGGATGGGTGCGAGGGGGGTTGAGAGCAATATAGTGTTCTGCAGAATAATTAGAGCTCTATGGTGGAGTTAACGATGCACTGGAGTCTCCCCTCCCCCTGATGAGACTGGTTGAAGAAAGGCACAGTTCACTGATCTCTAACCTCTCCCTGAAGATGTATGTTAACACTGTGTGGAGAGCTGGGTTCTTATTCAGGTTTTAACCCAATGCCCTTTACCACCCTTTGACCCAAGTTTGGAGGTGCTTTAAGCAGTAGTTAGGTGACTTGGGGGCATGGAATAGGACCTAGTCTAATTTGGATTAGAGCCTGTTTACTTTGTAGTGATGATACCAGCTAAATCACGTGAAAGCTGGGAGTTCTCTCATGCCCTTTTTATAATTGGTCCTGAAGGACAAACAAGTTTTCCTATGAAGTGATCCAATTGTTTGGGGAAATAATCCTGAAGCATCTCAGCATAAAAAAACCCCAGGCCATATCCTCAGATCAGTCTAGATGACTGCAGACATCATGAGGATATAGGCAGTAGAGCTTGGATGTGGGAACCCTCAAAACTGTGGGAGGCCAACCTGGGTATTAATCATCATCACTGGGTTAACTGTGCAGTAATCACTGCACAGTAAATCACTGGCTTACCTGACTTTCCCCTTTTTGTTCACACAAGTGGACCTTAGACAATAGTGCACTGGAGCGCATGTAACTATTTCTGGTTTCATTGTTGGGCTCATTCCTAAGAAACCTGGCCCAGACTTAGATGTCTAATATAGCTTAGTCATAAAAAGGTGGCAGTAATTGGCAGAGTAGTAACTCGTACAGATTTGCCATTTAATGGATATGGGAAACAAGCATAATATCTTACATGCTGAACAAGGAAAGAGGACAGGATGCTGCACATCCTCCCCTCCTAAAAACTGATAGGTAATATAAGATAATACAAAGATGATGTTCCTGGTGAAACACCACTGAAGGCAATGGTTTTTCAACCCTGATGAATTTGATCAGGTAACATCAGTGGGAAATACCTTCACTCTTCTCAGGGCTGAATTTGATTTTTGAACTATACCAAATAGGTGCAAGTTAAAATCACTGGTATTTTATTCTATGATATAATCCCCAAATGTTAATGCACACAGATTATTTAATTTCATTGCAATCATTTCCTTACATAATTACATCAAACCTCTTAATGACCCAAATTTTTAGAGCACCACTTTGGGCCTGCATATTCCTGAATTTGAGCCTATATATTCCTGAGACTATGGTGTTCTTATTCCTGTAACTCCCAGTGTTCAGGGATATATAGAAGAGAATGTTTATTTATTTAATATAAGAAATACACAGTACATTGAACTTTCAACATTTAATTAAATAATAAAGATACTAGAATAAAATCCTTTTGCAACTCTGAGAAACCACTGATGAAATAATCTGTAAATAAGATTAAAAGATTCCAGTACCACTAAGATTGCCTTTCATGACCTTAAATGTCATTCACATCAGATTTAATACTAGACACTGGTTCTTTTTGTTAATCAATCTCAGGGAAAGATCATAACATTTTATCATGATGTAGTAGGAGGGTTTTAGTATGTGAATACAATTTTATTTTACAGAAACATATACTGCTTGAATTATAGTTCCATATAATCAGTAAAACCTGTGCTGCCTAATGCATATAAGACTCCCACCTGCAAACATGATTATTCTGCCTTGTCAACATTACATTAGTATGCAATCAATACTTTACACAATTTGCATATTTTTGGTTCTTCAGGAAACATACTACTATTTAATTTTGAATGAATAAAAAAAACTTACTTTCTGTCCCAGTGCACTTCTGATTGGTAATCAGGCATATACATATGAAGAGCATATACTTAAAATCTGCATTTTTTTTTCTGTAAACCATCAAGATGATTTAAGATGCTTGAAAGCTAGAATCGTGAACAAGAAAGAAGGGGAAATAACAGAAATAACATTTTTATTTGGTATGGCAGCAAAAATTTAAGTTGAACTAATCTGACACAAAAGCCGAACCTAGACTATGCATTATTGAGCACAAGTTTTATACTGCTTTAACAAAACTTCTGAGGATTATTAAAAATAATAATGCCTTCAGAGAAAATCTCTAACAACTGGATACAGTGGATACAATAGTTCCAAATAAACTACCTGAAAAATTACATTACAAAATGACTGGGGGTATCAAAGAAATTACTGTATAAAAAATGATTACAGCTTCTTTTCTAGGATGAAAACTGTGGATGAAATCTAGACTCTAGTGAAGTCAATGGCAAAACTCCCTGGCTACTGATGCCAAAGGATTTTGCCCAGTGTTTCTTTCCAGTTTTGAAAAATATGTAAACTTAGCCCAGTATTTCATATTTCTTTGCATTTCAATACAGCTGCACTTGAAAGCATCAGACATATCAGTTCAAATGTTCCCTGAACTCTACTGCAAAGTAGCAATTACTGTGATCTGTTATGGAAGAAAGGATACTGTATACCCAATGACTATTCCTGCTTAATTCAATGGCAAAATTGTCTTTGATATCAACGGGAGGTGATATTAACTATAAGAAAGATTGGGCTTTAAGGGTGAAATCCACCTCACCTGTATAAAGCTGAAGTTATTGATGTTTGGGCTCAATCCTGCAGGAACTGCAACCAAAGAGAGCATTACCATTGACTTCTGTGAGTAAAGGATTAAACCTTTAGTCTAAATGAACCTGCATGAGGAAGAAGTTGAAGAGTTGGAATCCATGCCTAATTCAGGGCCAGGCCATATGGATGAAGAACATTCACTCCACTCTGTGCCTGCAGGCTGTATAATAAAGTATGTGATGGTCACTGGTGGAAAACTTGGGCTCATGAAATTTTGAAATTTGCAGCTTTGAAACAAAATCAAGTATCTCAATGTCTTCCATAAATTAGAAATTCATCTATGACTACTCCAAAGTCCTGTGCAGCTCCAATATAAGGCTCAAATGGTTGGAGAGCAGATGGGGAGGGATGCTGAAGAACTATGTTCATTCTGGTTTCTGAGAGAAGCTATGGCATGTACACACATTTGCTCTCCCGGGAGAAACTCTTGTGAAAGTGGTTTAACCTTGGTTGTTCTCAGGCTATTTTTCTTTTGGAGCAACCATTTGTACCCTGGGAGAAAGAGCCTGGACATCTGTACACTTGTGGTTTCTGCTGGGAGAACAGCAATTCTCCCAGGAGAAAGTGAATGTCTGTACAGGGCCTAAGGCCAGGGAGACATGTGTGACTCACTGGACTCTGCTACTCTAGCATGGAGAATACACCCCCTTCATTATCCTTACCTTGTGCCGCAGGGAAACACAGGCTGACCATGGGCAATCTAGGCGAGCCATTCAGGGCTGTCCTATGCACTGCTATCATCTGTCACCAGACTAAAGGAGTCTGCAGAGCATGCTGAGATGTGTGCATAGCACCTCCCCTACCAGCAGCACAGTGTCAGCACTTCAAGCTGCCCACTCTTCAGGGCCTTAGCATTCAAATGTCTGTACACATGACTGTGGGTAAATTTATTTACCAGGAGAAGAAATCTGGAAGACTTCTCCTCAGTTATTTGGATGTGTGTACACAGCCTAATTATTAGCTTTGCTTACCTGGGACCTAGAAACAAGAAATTCTAACTGGAGGACCTTTGGATCTGGGATGTGCTTCTTAATTTTTTTCTTCAGAACCTGTTTTTGCTTACCTTTGAAGTCAATTCTTTGAGAGAATGGTTTTAGGTGGCATATCAATGAGGCTACTTCTTAACATTGATTGAGATATTTTGCCTATTATTTTTAACAAAACAAAAATAATATTCTTGGAGAGAACTGATCAATTCTTCTGCACATTTTAACAAAAGAAAGTTGATATGACTTGATAGGCATAAGTGACATGGTAGGCATAAGTAGAATTTAGCTCCACATTTATAATACAATCACACACAATCACTTCAAAATGAAAAAAAAAGTCCATCCTGAAAGTGTCAAACATGAAGATGTTTCAATCTTATCAAAATGTCTTTTTCCCCTGTCAAAAAGGAATTTTTGTCAAAAAAATAACTGAAGAGGAAAAGTTTTAGTTTCAATGAAAAGTTTTTTTTTTTTCCTGAGTGGAAAAACATTTAGTTGGGAGATTTCTGAGTACTGCAAGTGAAAAACATCATCTCCAACTGAAAGCATGGGGAAATTATAGACAGGTAGATATAACTGCCTACACTGGAATTTAATCAGAATGCTAGGGCTAACAAACTCTAACATGGAAGATAAATGTCACAGAGAGTTGGCTACAGCAGTAGGATTTTCTTTTCTTTAGCAAATCACTCTGAACTAGTCCACTATTTTATTATGCTTAAAAACAGATATACATGCAGCTATCCCATTTCCTTAAACTTATTGGACAAATACATATTTTTTAAAAATCTAGTATTTTTAGGAGCTGTAGAAGTATGTGCCATTTGAGCAAAGATTTTCACCTCCCTAAATAGTTCAGAAGAGGTGTTGATTCGCAAGTCGGTTACATATTTAGACATGTAGGGTGGTGATCTTTTTTCATGCTGCTTGTACAAGGACTGGTAATATGCTCATTCCTGGAATGTGAAAGGGAGCTCCCTCTACCTTAAGGAAATCCATGCCAAGCAGTACAACAAGGGGACCAGAATGTAAGAAAAATATTTCCCCTTACTAATGCAAATGAAATAGTGGAGATTAATTGGCTCAAATATAACTGCTTCGTTTCTCATTTGAAGGTATTTAACTATCAAGGGTCAATAACCATTTTCATATTGAGAGGCCGGGATGCTTTTTTATGATGACAAGTGTGGCTTCATTTATTTTGTCAATTTTTCTAGTGAAACAAATTAAAGCATCACATTCAAGGTTATCATATTGTATTCCATTAATATACTGTTGCACTTTACAAGTTCACTACAAAAGAAGCTAATTATTGTGAAAACGTGTTTGCATATTAAACTAGCTGTCTGGAGATTTCTGGCAGTGTTTTCATTTTGCTCTAGTTTTAATGCTGAAATAAAATTAAATGATGGAACTCCTCATCTTGGTTGAGCCAGCATCTAATTTTGTATCAGCCACTTTCTTCTGGCTTTCTGTTTGTCGGCTGTCACTCTACTTTTCTCAGCCAGTTGGCCATTTCTAGTAAAGACCGGTGATACTGAAATAGAATCATGGCATAAGAGTTAATAGGGAGGTCCAGGACAGATTAAACATTGACATAGAACTGAAATTCCAGTTGTGTAAAAAATTAACAGATAGATGATGCAGACCTTGAAACGGGTATTTTTGCCCGAACTGGTGGAAAATTATCCCTGAAAGAATCAGGGGAAAAACTTTATTGCTGAAAATACAGTGGTTTACATTTCATCTGTCCCTGGCTATCCCAAATAGTTGTTTACAGTGGCAAGCAAACTATTATCCATGCTGAATTAGTGCTAGGGTAGCAGAACAACTGTCTGGTATCCCGGGATAGATGCATATCTATCTGTTGCTAATTCCAGTGTAATTCACATTGATGTACAAAACTGATATACTGGACTGATGTATCAATCTTACTACCAGTAAAATGGGGATATCTGACTATCTCACCAGGATACTGTCAGGCTCAATTAAATCAGAACTGATTTTTGTTCCCTTTATTTATACTGAGGAATTCATTATGTAACTTGTATAAGATACTATTTAGTGTACAGTAAATGTGTCAGACTCTGGCCTCTTAATATGTTCCAGTGAAAGTACTGTATAAATGCCAAGTATTAATTATTATTACTACCGTTACTATGCTTCTGCCCCTGCAACAGGACTCATTTAATCTAGTATATTCATTTCTACTCAGCCCTTGTGTCATTGGTTTAATATTTTTCGTGTCTGGCAAGTTGTCTGGCTTTCTGCCACTCTTAGAAGCACTGCTATGGACAATCCAGTGCTCTGAGCAGGGCTTGGGGTTTGTGGCCAGAGGTGAACTGAATTACTCCTTTTTAATTTGGACAATCTATAAACACAGCAGTACTTGTGGTCTATTCTAGTGCTCTCCTTACTGTGCCTATCTGCCTGAAAAAAAGAATTACACTGTTTCTTTGGACCCAATTGATGCATTAGATACATCATATGCTATCACCTGAGTTACTGCATGCAAAAGGGATTTAAGGCAATAGTCTCTCCTTCTTCCCTATGTAGAATCATGATAGGAACCAATGGAAAATTAGCTGCAGGTGGTTCAAAATCACTGACACTTTATTACCTGCTGATTTCTCATTGGGGCACCTCAGTCTCCTTTCATTTACGCACGTTTCCTCTTTTCCTATGAAAGGACCATTTAAGAGCAAATAACTTTTCTGTAAATTGGGCCATATGTCTAGTCCTCAAGAGGCCTGCAGTTTCAGTCCTGATCTAGAAATTTCAGTATAAATCAGCATACAACAAACCCTACACTAGGCACACTTTATTGCATATATGAGAGTCCTTTCCTTCCAAATGGACTGACTACTTGAATTTGAAATCACTTGTTCGTTCTGAGTGCCTCTGATCCCATGTCTGACAGGAGAAATGGCTCCCTTACCCCCATTCTCAAAATAAATTCTTCCTAGAGCCTTTGCTGGAAAAGATGTCCTATAGCACATTGTTAACTATCATTTCTCAACATAATAAATAAACAATCATTCTTTTCATTAAACTGGTTTTAAATACAAGTTATTCCAAGTGAATACGGCAGTCTCCCAAAATAGCATGAAGTAGAGACATGTAGATGTAATAATGTAAATTACAATATATTTTCAGCCCACCAAAGCCATTTCCTCCTCTTTTGTTTCTTTTTATGACCCTGATGTCATTTGGAATAAACTTTAATTGGGTCATTTTGTCATCCACTGAGCAGTCTCCATTAACAAGCCTTTACTGCAGTAAGTACTAGTAGTAGGGTCTCTGTCACAGGCAGTTGCCACTTAGTGAAGTTTCACAAACATATCTTCATTATTTATGCATGCTGTGCTTTATTACCGACACCAGGTGTGAGCTAGGAACACTTCACTACACACAAGCAGCTAAAGAGGTCAAATGTCACTGTTAAAGTAATAACGATAAAAAACTGAACCACAGAGGTGTGTTTTCACGTGACTGTCAGTGTCCTGTGCCTAATAAAGGCACTGTGGCTATGTTCACATTTTATAGTAATGTTTTAAATGACTGATTCATCAAGTTATTACTGAGAGAACACAGACATCTCATTTTCTAGTGAACAGAGAGACAACCTTAGGCTTGTCACACTTTAATTTGTGTATGGATTATATTACATATAACTAAGTACATGCATTTTCCCCACAAACACAAAGTGCATAATTCTGATTTTGCATACATTTTACACTGGTATAAGCCTACTTGCATTACTTTATCCCCAGTTCCAACTGATATAAAGAAGATTACAAACAGATCTCCTGTATATGTGTGTGTACATACATATACACGTGGAAGTATACACAGAATTATAACTTCAGAATGAAAAGTGTTAGAAGAGAATGGATAGTAGTAAATAGAGGTGTTCATAATCTAGAGAGAGTACATTATATTTACAGCACGTACAATAGAAGGACTGCAGATTTACACTAGTGTAAAACATCATAATCTGTCTCCACCCATATTTTGTTTTCAAAACCTGACATTGATCTCAACCAAAAAAAAAAAATCTCTTTTGATTTTAATAGGGGCAAGATTAAGCCTTAGGTTTCAAATCTAGTTGTGCTAACACTTTAGAAGTGTACACAGGAGTTTTGAATTAGCTGTTATGTTTCTTTTGCATTATCATATTGTAGTTGTAATATATGAAAGAATTACAAAATTTAATTAGAGAATGTTCTTAGGTCATAGCAAAATTGGCACACTGAACACATAATAAATGTCTACTTTACTTTTAATTAAACAGCTTCTCCTTAAAGGTTTTTAATCACTAGTTTAGATAAGTGGGATTTGTAATGATTGTTAAGGTACTATGGAGAGTGGCTGAAAACATGCACCTGCATGCAGTTAGAAGGGGGTATTATGGAAAATGTTATTGAGAAGAAGAAAAGCTTTGCTGTATGCTTAGTGTGTATTTGGACTGATGGATAATGTCATAATTCTCGCTAAAACAGGGCAATCCTTTTACAGTAGCTGGTTACAAGCCTTCTTGATGTTAAGCTTTTAAAGAAGCCTTCATCATTAATACAGTCCTTACTTGTGAAAGTGCGTCTACCACAAGAACTGGTGTACCATAACAAACACTAGCATAATGAAACAACATTATTAATATAACATTTAAAGAATGTATGCAAAAATGTAGGACAAACCATTCCTTTTTTTTTTTTAAGAAATATTTTCATTTCAAACTTTAGCTTTTCGTATTTAGCTTTAAAAACCAACCCTGATTATGTGTGTTATCACATCTCTTTGCATTTAGTCTCTGAATTAACTGACAGAATAGCTTAATTATAACTGTTAAACATGTGGTGCATTTATCTGGTAGGTTTGACATTTTTTTTGCCACATATTTTATTTGGAGAGTGGTAAGATTTAAAAATCTTATGTGACACTAATTACAGTAAAGCTTCAAGAACTCTGACTCCCCCCATCTCCCCCACACACACCTCATTCAGTCAATTCAGGCAGCGTTTTGTTTAGTCATTTTTTCATGGACATGTGTACTGCAATTTAAAACAATATGAAATAATGCGGAGCGACCCTCTGACAAGAAATTAGGAATGACATGTTTAAGATAAAGGGGTGCAGCCACTGAAACAGTGTCTGATGAAGATTTAGAGTGATGGCTGAGCCACGTGAATTGTTTATCCATTCTGCCACACTATTGCTGCAAGCCAAGAGTGGTGTAATAATTTATTTGGAAAACCACAGTTTAGTACAGTGAGAAAAAGTAATCTACTACAGCTCTGACAAGCCAGGCAGATAGATATGAAAAAGAGAAACAGATCTATTTCTTGAGATGTGGGCAACAATTATGAATGAATAGACAGCCGCAGTAATGTATGAGTTGCCATCTCTCAGCTGTTTCAGCAGATGGCCTGCTTTGTGTGTTTTACTCTGAATTCCTCATTTGAAGGTGTGATATCTCGGAATATCTTGTGACTTTTTATTGCTCAGTACATTTATATCAACCCTTTCCTTGTTCGCACGGAGCCGTTTCTTCCAACGGGAATAGATGCTCTTTCTACAATAGATGAGAGGAGACCTAGGTCAGTTTAGCAACCACAAATGTTGCCTTATTTTGGCAGCCAGGACATTTCATTGTATTTCTTCCCCACCTCACTTATTCCTGGTTCATTCCTTCCCCCAGCAGCTTTCAAGTACCTGCCTTCACACAGGATGCCAGTGCCAATCCACAGCTGGCCAAAAGAGCCTGAGGCCTCCTGAGTGATACAGCAACATGCTAATGCTGCTGCTTCACCACTCTGCTGGCTGGATGTTTTGCATGTCCATTAAAAATGAGAAGTGGGCTGAAATGCCAATTAGACAATGTCGACATTTGGCAAACAGAGTTGTCTGCCAGTTTGCAGGCAGTCTGGGCAGTGTCACAATGAATCTGTCAAGAGGCATAGACTCTCCCCATGGGATTCAAAATCCAGCTGTCACTCAAAGATACAGTATCTGGGATTTGGGTGGCAAGGAGGACTGGGGGCTTGGTTCTCCTATAGAAAGTGGGTGAAATGTCTTTCCTAGATTGCTATGGCAGCCACTTGACAACCACCAACATGAAGTGTGAGTTACCTTCACAAAAGAAAGGGGTGTAATACCTTTCTACAGGAAAATTAACTAGAAAAGTTTCTGTAAGATACACACATCAAACACACTGGAATTTATAGTGTTTGCTTTACCATTTCAATGCATAGTAAAGAAAGGTATTGCATCCCAAAATACATGGCTTTATAGCTACCTCACTTGCAAAGAATTAGCTCAACAACATACACATTCTAGCATGTACAGATGTTAAGAAGGAATACTGTGGAAGGAGTTTCTTTGAAATCAAAGTACTGACCCTGACTCTTCTTTTTATGGAGTTAGTTGTTCAATAATGAAAGCACTTGCTGACTGAAATATTACTTTACTAATTGCTGTAGAGAAAAATCCCAGCAAAATCAGCACAACCCTGCAACATTTTTGCTTCCTGTTTTCATTTAACTTTTTCTACAAATTGCCAAAGAAGAAAGAATGGAACAGTAGATTTCTTGGGGGGAGTTATTTCATGTACAGATTTCAGCAGGCGCTTGAAGCTAGAACTGAAAGTCTTGAATGATACTGTTCCTGTGCCTCAGAAAAGGAAAGGACTAAAACCACACTGATGAGACTTAATCTTATTAGAAATCCATGTCTCTGCTGACCTTGTAACACTACTGACTGATGACCGTGAGTGACACAAGGTTGGAATTAGGGTGTCAGGGGACCTAAGAGAACAGTGTGATAGTGCTATGTGGGAAAGTGGTATTGGCCTAGAGAAGACCAAAGTATTTAAAAGCAAACTACTTTATTAAAAGGTGCAATTATCATTTTGTTTATGACTGTGCTGCATACTCGAATTAATATGTTTGCACATTTGCACCATTTTTACCAAGTGAATCTCAAAAACTGAGCTGTGCATTGATATACTCTTCATCGCTTTATTTTTGCAAATACAAAAACAGTCTGATTTTCCACTGCCTTGCACCTTATGTAGTCATTTATACTGTGCAGAGAGTGTGTCATGCTACCCATCCAGAATATGTCATTCATTTGTGCCTGTTCATAGCTTTAAACCAATCTGCAGAGATGCAAATGACTACACAAGGTCCAAGGCTCTGGAGCATCAGGCTCAGTATGTTGTACATTCACGTGTCTTAGCACCTCTCACCTCAAATGAGGAATTCTTGTAGCACTTTACAAGCCTTAAAACCAATTAATTAAGCGTTACCATTCCCCTGTATGTCAGGCAGAGATTATAATACCTAGTTTACCAACAGGGAAATTGAGTCACAGCAAAACCTCTTTGATTCTAGTCCCTGGCTCTAATCACACAGTATCAACGTTATCAACCTGACACATTATCAACCTGACAAATGATTTTGGAAAAATGAATGTTTCTATTTGTATCAGTGGGAGAGATATTTGTATCAATATTGCTCTTTAATTTATTGAAAGTAGCGTCCCTATCAACTCATCATCTGTTTTAGGTGTTGTATTGTATAGACTCTCTATTTCTGTTGCTAATCCAAGGCATTCACAAATCATGAAATTGGATTAAAAGCAAGGGACTTTGGCTTGTTTGGTTTCCTTACTGGTTTCAAACCTTTATGAATCACATTTTTAATCTTGTCTTGCACCCTAGAGGGATAGAACTGTCTTATTTCAAAAGTATGAGCAGAGATACATGCCTAATGACTTGACTCCAGGAGCTGCAACTTCAGGGGAACTAAAGCACACTAGTTACTGCAAAACATCTCATAAATTTGCAAGCACTGGTAACACTGTGTGTAGGTGTACATGTACTTCAAGAAAAGTTCAAGCCCAATATTTCCCCTTGCAAGTTTATCTTTAAGTGTGAACTAAGAGCACCTTTTACATTTCTAGGTACCTTAAAGCAACTCTAATGCCTCCCTGACAAGCTTGAGAGTCCAACCGAGAAATGAGCCTTGTCCACTACCTCCTGCATTAGCGTAGGTGGCTTAGAGAAGCATGCTTGCAAGCGGTCGCTAAGCCACTGATGCTGCCTAAATACCCAGCATGGGTACAGACAGAGTACCAATGAGTATGGTCCTTGCTTGAGGTCCAGGGCATGGCAGGGAGACAGTAGAGACATGGCCTAAATTGATGGGGGATTATCTGTGGCAGCAGGCTCTTCAGGTCCCAGAGACTGAAGGAGTCAGCGTCAGACCTGGGATTAGCATTTAAGGCAGAAATCCTAATTCAGAACACCATATCAACTCCGATGAGGGATGGATGAATGACCTCATGTGGAGTTACATGAACTACTGCAAAAAGAGGGAATTTTGATAATGCAGCCTGGTTTAAACATTTAGAAACTGAAACAACTGTCTCTTCTTGTAAGCCCTGCTAGAAGGCAGACTGGTCTTTGCACCCACCATTTCATTGAGCCACAAGGGATTTTTTTGAGGGAAAACAGAGATCTCCCCTGGGGAGTGCAATAGAAGGAGGATGAAAAATAAAATCCAGAATATTATTCACTCCCACCCCCAACTGAGAGAAGTGATATACATTTAGAGAGGGTAAAAAGAAGAACTTTGTATGTAGAAGGATGATCATGTGGAGACACAAATGTCGGGGGTGGTGAAAAAGAAAAATTAAAACAGAACCTGTGGTCCTTAATGGGAAAAGGAAGAACCCAAACCTACTTCCCAAGATTCTCCTTTTGCAGACATGAAGGAAACAGCTATTTTGAGAGGGGATAGATGTTTATTAGAACAACAGACTTATACTGGCCAGATGACAGAGAGCAGAACCAGCAGTTCCTTGTCTGCCTTTTGAAAGCTGGGATAGAACTACATTGCCTGAATTTCACATGCAGAATTGTTTTTGGGAGATCTTCCCCCCTCCCCAATTTGATTCCTTCCACTCTAATCAATTAGGGAACTGAAACCTACTGAAGTCTTCTCTGCCATGATATTGTACCTTCCTTCTGTTCTCCACCATGTAGAGGGAGATGGATCTATTTTTCACCTCTAATATCATGTGGTCGGTGTATTTAGGCAAATGCAATTAATTTATAATTCCTTTCAAACAAGTTTTTGCTGGTCTAATATTATGTGCCTTCCCTTTCTCTGCCTTATTGGCTTGTATTACCTCCTCCACTCCCCTTTCTCCACAGCTTGTTCAGCACACACTAATCTTCTTCACAGATGACTTTGGATTCCTGCCCAACCTTGGCTCTCAGGGTTAGAACTTGAAAAAGATTTGGGTGAAATTTAGGTACCTGAGTCCTGGAAATCTCCACTCAGCTGCCACTTAATCCAGATGCATCCAAGCCCAGAGATGGGCAATTAAGACAATTGTTTCCTCCATATTTTTTAATAGCTACCTCTAGGTGGCTCCCCACTCAGTGTGTTTGTTATAATAGATCCCATTCTGAGGTATCTCATTCTTCTTATGAATACTGGGTGCTTAAGTGTCTAATTCAGGACTACAGATTCCTCACCGGAAAGGAAGGACAGGTTTTTAAAAGGCAGGTGTTGCACTAGCCAGTATTGCAGTGCCAAAGTCCTGTTCTGGATCTAGCTTCTACTTCATCATTCTTCCCCAACTATGCAACATGTCCCTCCCCTTCCCTTTAGCCCCTTCACAAACCTCTCTCTCACATTCTCAACTTTATACATTTATTCTAGATATCAGAACTACTACTAGTCTTTTTCTAAGCAACACAAACATGAGAAAGAAAGCACTATAACTCCCTCTACAACTTGGAACCAGTGAGAAGCTGCCCATCCTTAACAATCCTCTTTTGTCATTTCAGATCCCTGCCTTCCCTATTTATTTGACCTGACTTTGTCTGTCCTAGATCACAACTTCTTTGGGTCAGGGACCTAGTAATCTCAAATGTCTGCTAAGCAGCCTGGTGCTGTATCAATATCCTTTCCCATGCCCTATTTGGGTTTTCCTTTTCCCAGATGGGCTGTATCTGTTCTTTTCTCCTTTCTCAAAGCAGCGTCAGCAGCAACAGCTCAGTCTCAGAAAGTGAAGAAAGACTGTCTTTTAACATGCAAAAACCACTTTGATGATTATTATGACCTGATCCTGCAAAAGGTGCACACAGGAGAAGTGGTATTGAAAGAAGGACCATTCAGTAATGCTACTCCTGAGTATAAATGTTTGCAGGTGCCCTGTTCTGACTTTTTTTGAGGCAAAAAGGCTGCAGAGTAATGAATGCATTTTTAAAAACTTCTATAACTCATGTCTTATTTATAGAAGCTATTTGGCAGATGATTAGTCCACCCTGCAGCCTAATCACTTTTAGTATTTGGAGGGAAAATGTAAATAGTTGTGTGTTGTCAGTTTCTTATCATAAATTTAGAGCTTTATCCTGTTTCCACTGAAGCTAAAAGCAAAACCTCCCACCAGCTTCAGTAGGAGTTGGCTGAATGTTAATTAGTTCCACATATGTAGTGCATTGTATGCATTGCTCTACTAGAGTGTACTACTTCAGAAGCAGTGGTTACCTTCTGCTTTCACTTTGAGCTCTGTGATTTAGGAAGCTCTGTGATAACTACGAGATATTCACTCTTAGAGAGACAATATAAACTTTAAAAAAATCATGTCTGCATAAATATTTTTATTCACTGTTACTATTTGCAACACTTAATATTAAAACAAGTGAAAGAGATTTGAGGGGGGAAATCTTTCATTTAATTCGTGCCTTTGACAGCACTTCCCACAGAATCCGCTTTACTATGTACTCTCCACCATCAGATAGTCCACTTTTCCTGCTCTCTGGATGAATTTACATCAGTTACAGTAATGGAGAAGAGGTAAAACATGTTTTTTTTTAAACATAATAAAGTGTGGTCATAGAAACAAATGCATCAGCAGGGGGACTCAAGGGAAGGTGTAAAGCATGAGACTAATTGTAACAATTTTAATAATTATGTTCAACCTAAAGTCTAGCCATTTCCTGAACGTCTGGGCTCAAAAAGTTTTAAACGCTATATTTCACATTTCTTACGTGGCATGTTGGTATTGTTTAGTATAGTTACTTTGTACTCCCAGGTTTGGAAGGGTTTATCTCCAAGCCCTGGTATTAGCTTTCCTTTACAAAGTTCATCACCAGAACTGACAGGAAACAAACTGCATATAAAATTGAACACAATGGTTAAGTAATGCTGTAATGCTTTAAATCTTGTGTTTAAATGTTTTAAGGTCATTTGGTAAGCACACTTAAAAAATATTACACTAGTGAATGACACAAGCAATTATTATGTCCTATCAGTCACTGAAATATAAGGATTAATGTATGCTAGGAAAGGATACATTTCTTACACTGGAAATGAAAGCACACACACACATCTATCTATCTATCTATCTATCTATCTATGTGTGTGTGTGTTTTCATTACACACACACCATATATATATCTATATATCTACTGAGGCAGCAGATACAATTTTACAGCATTTGTTACTCAGTTACAATGATATAACAGCACTGTATTTTGAACTATTAGTAACAACGCAGTACTGCATATACAGTAGCAAAGAAATCTTTGTGAATTGTAAGCCCCTTTGGATACGGTCCTTGCTTTCTTCTGCTGTGCACATTGCTGAGTCTAAACCCAGCGCTTAGCTAATAAGGATACAAAGAAATCCAACACATCTACTTAAAACTTAGGAGAGTTTTGTTTTTTTGAGTTGGTTACTTGTTTGGTTTTTATTTTCTGATAGTGGCCTACTTTGAAAGTTACTGTAAGTGTGTCAAAAAGAAAATAAATGCATAAATGGGGTCGATCTTTTAGATCGCCTATATTGAAACAAATAATTTGTATTCCTTTTCTTGTTTCATTTCAATTTGCACTCTCACCTAAGTGTAAGTAAACCAGTAAATTGAAATAACACTACCCTGAACAAAAGAAAACCACAACAAAACACAGGTTAAAATAATTACCTATACACTGTAAAAGCTTAATTAATCAAACAAACCTTATTGGTCATCTGAATGTAAATATGCAGAGCAAATGCAGAGAAACTATGAAAAGAAGGTTCAGGCCTAAGCAGAAGTTTCTATAACCCGATTTATTATGAATGAGTATGTAAGTATGGGGTTATTCTTACTACTGCTGCTTCATTCAGAATTTTATTATTCTGGATGATTTCAGTGGTTTCACTGATTTCATATCATTGCATTTTTGTCTTATTGTAATAATAGAAAAACAAGCTGCAGCTAAAAACATATAGCATTATTAAAAAAAGGTATACAGCTTACTAATATCTGAATAGAAAATGCAGACACACATCTCCATAAAATACATATAAGACAAAGGTATACTAAGAGTGAATGTGTGCATCATCCATATCTATACATACATGCATACACGGTATATCTGCTATGAAAATAGGTTTAATAAATTGCATACTGCATATAGAGCACACTACAAAACACGCTCTTCAATTGTATTTATGATGTCTTTATGTACAGAGGAAGAATGGTGGACGAATGTGATAATTTAACATGTTATTTATGCTGTAGTCAATGCATCTGCCCAAGCAGTTAAGGAAAAACAAACGTTATTAATGTGTTAAAAGAAATACTTGTTAATAACTAGATAATTTTAAGATGTTAGGTTCATACCATCTGTTAATCTTAGTTGTGATTAAGGAGGTAATCCTAATGCCCATTATTCCTAATGACAAGACCAAGCAGGCTTAAAGCATTAGCCGTCGGAGGCCAAAGAGAAGAAGCAATGAAGGATATCAGCAATCTTAGCCACAATTGAGGAATTGGCCCGTCCTCCACACAACAAAAGTGATACAAAAGAATTACACCCTCACTAAAGTCTATTTCCTCGTATAATCACACAAAATGATTTTTCTTAAATATGATAATAAATCACAGCAAAAAATCAATGTGGCAGCGCCCAACTGCTATGGCCTGATAACGCATCAATCAATATTTAGTATTTAGATTTTAATTAATACATAGCAGAGCAGAGGCCTTTTAAGAGAGAAATATTATCTCAGATAAAAAATCCTGCACTGTTAGCATGCAAAAGTTGTTGCTCATATCTGTCATTGATCAATCTGCTGGAGTTGTGATTAAAAACCCTTGAAAATATCAGACAAGAGCATAAAACAGATTGAGCCAAAGAGAGTATGTCGTAGGCATCTCAGTCTGCAAAGCCCTAGCACAGGATGCTGGGTAAACCATCAGCAGAGCACAACTCCTATCCCCTCAGCATCGCTGAGTAACAGTCTAACATTTATGTGAAAGTTACAATGCTTGAGACACCAACATAAATATATTACTGGGATCAAGGCACAGCTTTCAGTTATAGAGACTGAACCTTCTCTATTCATCACAAAACTCCTATCACATCACAATTTGTTAGTAAGCAAGAGAATTGACATGGTCAAACATTCATTTAACACACAGTTTTAAGTTTTTGACTACAGATGATGACCAAGGATTTGTTTATTGTCTGTTTACACTGCAGGTGAATTAATTTAATCAGGAAACATAATGTGAGAAATATTTTCACCTTCTTTCCTTCCCTTTGTCTTTAACCTACTTGTGCAAATTTCTTGATCACTTTCCCACTTTTTGTTTCATTTTTACAATGAACACATTTTCAGGATGTTTGTATAAATCTGAATTATTGTGCTGATTCCAAGTCTGATCCATCTCTCACTGAAGTCAACAGCAAAATGCATACAAGCTTCAGGAGGAAAATAATCATTCCCTGGAGTCCAGATTCTGAGATTTAAAAAAAAATCATAAACACATCTACAAATGTCAGTAGGCATTGCCTAAATGAAATCTGAATTTGGCTCTGAATTTACCTCTTATATTTAATGTTCAGCTGAATTACATGGAGAGACTTTTTTCAAGTATAACATTTTAAAATCTATGAATGCAGAGAGAGTGTAAGAGACTCTTGGAATATAAAAGTGATCCTGGCAGCTTTAAGGTAAATTCTGATATGGGAAACAGAAGTGGTGTTTCTGAATTTCAGAATAGTAACTCTAAAACTCTCAGTCAAATTTTAAGGCAGGTAGGAGTTAATGGATATAAAAGTAATTTTCAGAGTAAAAAAAGATTATATTGCTTGTTTTCTGATACATGTATCATTCAGTTCTTTTAAAGTGATTTAAAAATTGAAAGTAACTAAGAAGTTATTTATGATACTTAATCAACTACTGCATGTATTCTAGAATGTGAAAGATTACACCATTACAGTATATAGGTCAAATTCATACCTGGTACATATGGAGACATCACTCATGCATGAAAGCCTCATCATGAGATGCAGCAGGCATGAGACATGATGGTCATATTTCTAGCATGAATTTGTCCAAGTCAGAGAATGATATGATATGTACAGGTCTGTTTAAGTTGTGCAGGTCACTCCAATGAGGCTTTTTATAGCTACACAGTGAGTCAAATTTACTTGCTGAGCACAGATGGAAAGACCACTTTCATGTAGACAGCTCCCTTCATCCTGTTGGTATAAAAAATTGCATTTTTTTTTTAAATCACTCACTGTGTGGTGCAAATTATGCCAACTTGCACTTACATGCATCTCACCTACATTGGACAAGTATCTGATGCCACCTCGTATGAAATGGCTGAATTTGGCATTGTGAGTTTGGGACAGGAGTGGGCAATTATTTGGGCCCATAGGTCCTCTGACTTGGGACCAATAAGGAGTTTTTCTGAGCTGTCACTGGCTAGGTCAGCAGTCCCCCAACTCTTCTCCTATTCCGCTCTCCCCCTGGCACCAGCTCGCCAAAACTCTCTGTGTGTGATGGGGCTGCTATTGGGCAGGGAGTGGTGTTGGGGAGCAGGACAGGAGGGTGAGGCTGGGATCATGGGATAGGGATGTGGGGCAATGACAGCATGGGGCCAGGGCTGGAGCCCAGGGCAGGACCGTGATCCCTGCGATGGGTGTTGGTTCTGTGGGTAGGGGCATGCAGGGAGTGGATCATGGCTCTGACTTGGCCCCGGCCCCAGCCCCAGCCCCATGCTATCACTGCCCCAAGAACCTGGACCTGGCGCCTGATGTAGCTCTCCATCTGCCTGGCCACACTCACTACCTGTGTGGCTCCCAGCTGGTCTCCATGGAGCCCCTGGAATTAAGGGGCAGTGACAGCATGGGGCCGGGGCCGGGGAAGAGCTCTGATCTCTCTGCACTGTTACTGCCCCGTGATCCCAAGGTCTTCATGGAGATTAGCCGGCAGCCGCATGGGCAGGGTGCATGGGTAGGCAGACAGGGACCTGTATCCAGGGCTAGGATCTTGGGGCAGTGACAATGCAGGGCTGGGCCAGGGCAGAGCCGCAATCTGCTCCCTGCATGCCACTGCCTGTGGAATCTGTTCCCATAGTAGGGGTGGGAGGGCAGTGGATTACGGCTCTGTCTCGGACCCATGCTTTCATCGTCCTCAGATCCTGGGGTCTTCCCAGCCCCACCCAACCATCTCATTCCTGGATGTGGCTCCCTGCCCCATCCCAGCCACCTGGCCAAGTGCCCTGCCTGAGTGGGTCTTGTCCCTGGTGGTGGTAGGTGCAGGGTGAACCAGCCAAGGTGCCTGGGCAGCAGGGCCAGGTCCAGTGGCTCTAGCAGGTAGAAGGAGTCACTACCGCTGAAGCTGCTGGAAAATGGAGTCCAGCTGCTATGCTGGCCCAGCCCTGCTGCATGCCTGGGGGTGGTGGGACTGCCTACATGCTCCATGGCCTAGGCTGCTGCCCAGGCCTAGACAGCGCTGGGTGGAGGGACCTGCTACAGACCGGACAAAGTCCCTTGGCAGGCCAGATCCAAGCTGTGAGCCATATTTTGCCCACCCCTGGTTTAGGAGCTCTGACTTTTGGGTTATAAAAGTCCAGTGATTCAATTGTTTTAATTTCTGAATGTCAAATCTTACATACTGCTTGGAGCCAACAGGAGCTGGAAATGTCTGTTATCTCTAGAAAGGAAGCCCTAAGTCTCTAAGGCTAACAAACAAAGTTCTCCAAACATCTTGAAAATTTGAACTTTAAAACCACATTATGGAGCCCCACACCTGGAGGTAGCTCTCTGTTCTTAAGTGGAAGAGTTCCCCTTAAAAGTGTCCAGCTGTAATGGTTATACAGCTACTCATAGACTCCCACTCTTTGTGACTCCTTGACTCTGACATACAATATGTAGTAAAAGAACAGTAGGGAAGGAAGTTATGGGAAGCCCTGAGCATGCTCGGTGTTGCCCCTGACATGCAGATTGTAAATGCTTTGTGGCAAGGATTGTACAGTTCATTTTGGAGGGGTTTTTCCCTGCTTAAGCTAAGCAGACATGGAGCCATTAGTTCTAAAGCTCACTATGTGACTGGCAGGTTCACTCTCTTCCTTGATTCGGCTAGATGGGCCTCTGACCTGTCTCACCACAGTCTTTATTTTTTTTTCCAATTCCCCTTCTCATAACTGGTCTGCATACTGCCCCCTCTGCCTATTGCTCACAGTTAGAGGAGTAATTCCTGTGACTTTCTTAAACTAAGAGGAACCTAATGGGAGAGAAATGTACCAAGAATGGAAAATGCTGAAACTCACTGGCAGGCAGATCATTTACAAATCTGCTTGCCCCTGGACTGTGTCATTTCATTTACATTTTCCCCCAGTACTCCAGTCCAAGCTGTTCCCAGAGTAGAGTATGGTGATATATATCTATATATGGCTATATCTCTATATGTATATGAAGTTCTGTAACTGTTATGACTGTACACCAGTGACTCTCAACCAGGGTGCTCTGGCGCCTTGGGGTGCCTTGAGATCCTTTCAAGGGTGCCACACAATGTTAGCACTGTTAGGTGTGCAAACATGTGTCATAAGGTAAGCCCAGAGACTTCAAATAGAAATTCATAGTATTAAAAACATTCTGCCCTGCTGTGTTATTTCTGAGTTTTTGCAACAGAAATATTTCTCTATTGCTTGCAGCCAAACACCAAGTGAGTTACAGCGGGGAGCTGCACTTCTGTCTGTGTCCTTTGTTCTTTCTAACAAAAAGTTCTCTTTGCTCTGTGGGTATGGAAGAAGCAAGAGGGGAAAGCGGTCTTCATTCAGTCTCTTTGCTGACTGATAGTTAAACTACTGAATTAAGCACACCTGGAGGGAGTTTAAACATCTCCACATTGTGCTTTATTTTAGAGCGGAGCAAGGTAAGGGTAAAGGATGTTCTATCCCTTAAATAGTAAACACAACAGAGTTTTTCCCCTCAATCAAACTACAGAGTGAAGTTACTTTTTCAAAGAGAATAAGTGAAAAACAGAATTCAGAATTGCAAGAGTAAGACAACCCCTTCCTGATGGTTCTTTTTTTGCTAGCACCATCCTCACCGTTTATCAAATGCCTGAATCTTCACTAGTTTCTGGCCTAATTTTTCCTAGTTCAGTGCTCATAAATTGTGCTAGAAGGAGATGAAGAAATTACTTAATTCCCCAGAACTGGCACAGGCTCACAAACCTGCAAAAATAGCAGGCTTACAACAGTGATTTTTCTTCTAGGTACAGAGAAAGCTCTCCCTGCTTAGTTTGTAACTTGCTCTCAAACTCTTCATTTTGAATATCTACCAATTGACATTTGAGCTGTTTTGATTGGACACATAGGTCACATGGCATGTTTTTGTTCCCTCATTTGATGAACAAATTAGGGTCCTGGTACAAATAATCCTGTAAAGTCAAAGTTCAATTTTTAGGAATATTCTCCCATGGTCCATCAAAATGTGTTGGTTTGGTGAACTTTCCAGTAAGCTTGTTTGCTAGAGCAAATACAAAAGGGATGTGAATAAAGCCACAGCAAACTTGCTTGAAATGTAGGTTCTTTCTGTCTGTCAGTCTGTTTGTCTGTCTTTCACAACAGATCAGTGATTTTCAACCTTTTTCAATTGTGGACCCCTAAAAAAATTCAAATGGAAGTGCAGACCCCTTTGGAAATTTCAAATAGAGGTGTAGACCCTTCTGAATTGTAAGTGTGTGTATTCACATACTTTTGATTGATCACAGTCATCGTTTGCAGACCCCATAGATGTAGTCTGTGGACCCCCCAGGGGTTGAAAACCATGGCTATAGGTCCACTTAAGGGCAGAATTTTGTCTTTCTGTAATTATTGCTGCATATTCTATGGGTAGGGAGAGGATTTGATGTTATCTTTAAAAGTTGTATAGACTTTTTCTTTTTTCATAACTCTCTGAGTCTGGATTTCAAAATCCAATGGTTGTACTTCATTCTGTTAAAAAGGATAACGATAGACTACTATCTGCAGAATTCCTCACCTCATCTTTGTATTTTCCTCTGTGGTTTCCTCTGTGTACAGCCAATTATTAATGTGATCATATTAGGATCATACTCTTATTGGCAACTTCTGTACAAAGGCTTCTATAATATAATTTATTCTATGTAATCGCTTTATTCTGTCCTAATCAATGCAGGTTTTCTATACTGACCATTAGTACGGTATTTGAGTGCTTATCTATGTATCTATCATACTGCTGCACAATTTTCTAAAATAATCTTTATGAGCATAGCTCTCCCTTCTTCAGAGGATTGTAATTTTATTCCTTGCTGTCCTTTATTTCCATAATGTCTTGACTTTTATGAATCCTAGTATTTTCTGTTAGGACTGCATGATTTCTTGCTTTTTCTGAAGAGGTCACCCTATGACAGCAATTTTTCAAGACATGTATTCAAATGCCTTGCTTTCAGTGAATCTGTTAAAAGAAGAAAAAATGTTGAGTCATGGGTGACTCAAAACAGCTGAACATATTAAAAATACTTAAACAAAGCCCCTGATTATAATCTGATAAAACAATAAAGAAATAAAATATGTTATACCATTATGTATTATTTAAAAAAACCCTCAGAGCCACAAACTGATAACCTCATTCTTAACTGTAAAAAACCAGCCAATGAGTGCTGAATGAAAAAATAAATTTTTGATTCAGTGGCAGTTTCAAAATTTTGAAAAAAAATCATTCTGTTCAAACTGAAAACAAAAATCTTCACAATTTGAGCAAATTGACAACACGATTTAAAAAATTTTAGGTCTAATGTCACATTGAACACGATAATTCAATTATGACTTTTTACATTTGTGGATTTTAAAAATAAAATGAAAGGACATTTTTAAAGATAAGTCATGTCAAATGGGAAACAGAACCCCAAATGCTTCAAATGACAAAATTGGGAATTTCAAGTTTATACATTTTTGTTTTCAAAATGGAAAAAAAAAAGTGAGTTGCATTAATTCACAAATTGTTGCCATGTAAGACTTTCTAGATAGAGCAAGATCTAAATCTAAATTTAAATAACAGTCATAACAGTATTGATAATTAATTAGGCAGTTCTGCAGTAAATATCTCATGTAGATGTGCCCACAGAGTCCTAAATTAACTTTTGGGGTAAGTGCACACAACTCCACTGGTAGAGCTCTATCGTCTTATGCTAGCTCCCCAGCCCCTACTACTATTGGTTAATAAGTAGGTTTCACTTTCCCCTGCAATATCACAGCATGGTGGCAGGGTAACTTTGGGGCTTGTTACGTTAATGTTGGGTGTTTTCTGGAGCTCTTAACCCCTGGATTGTCCACACATTAACACCTTTAAGTGGCTTAAAGCACTTGTTATGTGGCTCAAAGATATGCCACTCTAGGGCAGGATTATTTCTTGAACTTGAATAACCCAGCTCCTGTTCCATGAAGGTGTGGTCACTTCCCACAGATGTGCTGCCCAAACTGAAGGTGTGACTGCAAGCTATCACTAAGTCGATCTACATTTGTGTAGCTCATAGTGTAATGTGTAACAAGGCCCCTTATTAGAACTGCCACCACTTGGATGGGACATAAAAGCAAAAATCCTTCTGACTGCTTGCAACAAAAAAGTTCCTATCACAAGGCCAGCCAACTAGTTTGTATTTTAGAGATGATGCCTATGAATAAGTCTTTCACCAGTTTCATTGCAGTTTCATTGCAGAAATCTTACCACTACCTTCAGTTTAGCTGGCTGTCACTGCTTTCTTACCCTGAAAGAAAATGAAGGAACTAGATCTAGTTGCTTTCCCCTTTATCCCTACTTTCCTCACAGCATTATAAGAATGCCCATTTCAGGTGGGTCTAATTTTCAGAGATGTAGGTAGCCATCTGAAGTCAAGCAGGAAGCAGAGCAGATTTGCACCTTATAGACTAACTAAGATTATATATATATATATATATATATATATATATATAGCATCAGCTTTTGTGAGCTGGAGCTCACTTCATCACATGCTGTGAAAGGATGCTCACAGAGCAGCGTGTAGGATGGAAAGACCGATTTGAATACAAAAGCAAGGAAGGGAGGGAGAGAGTGGGGGGTAGGGACAGGTGAGGGGACAGTATTGAGAGAGGCAAACACACAAAGAACCCATAGGAACAAAGGAGTCACAAAAGCTAATCCAGGTAATGGGGCAAGAATCCATAGGCCCGGTTTAAACCATGCTTAACACAGTCCAGTCTGTAGATGATTTCTTGTTTTACAATTTCCGGTTCAAACCAGTTTCTAAAGGTTTGCTGCCTAAGAACAGCTACCCTGAGGTTAGCCCTGGAACATCCAGGGAGGTTAAAGTGTTCTGTCATAGGTCTTGATACCTTTCTAGAGCTGATGCCAGATTGCTATTCATTCATTCTTTCATGTAGGGATCACCTGAAAATCTACCAACATCATATATGCTATCAACTGTTTTCAGTGTCCCCGTGCTGTATACATTGGACAGATGAGGCAATTCCTACGTGTTCAATTAATTAGTAATTTAGTTTGCCTATAAGGTGCAAATCTTGCCTTCCAGTTATCAGGCCATTGTCTCTTGGCACCCATATAGCTACTGGTGAGGAGGAGGTGCTATATGGAAGTGATTCGGAGAATATAAGCAGTCCACAAGAGGAGTGAAACTGGAAGAATCGGGTTGATTCTGGATGTGCTGTGATTTCTACTGCAAATCATGGACAAAACATGCTGACTTAGAGTAGCATGTTTCTGTTCTTTGTTACCTTTGCCATTTTTGCATTTTATCATCTTGCTTCTTCCAAATATACTAAGTAATTACACTAGGCCATAAACTTATTTAATTTTTTTAATTCAAAGCCATTTTAAGTTATTTGCACACTAAAACTATATTTTTATGCCACTATAACTTAGCAGTCAAATGGATGGTTAAAAAAAATTGCTCCTGAGCTGAGACCCATTTGCCAAGTTTCATTCTAGAGTGAATATTTAGAGCAAAGCTGTAAATCCCTATAACACTGGATTTGTAATGAAAATGCTGGCACAGCTTTGACTATGGCAATACAAATGATGTTGCTAGAATTTGTGTCTGTATTAGCATGTATATATCTATACATATATGTTCCATAAATATGAATATATGTTAGCTCTCCGTGTAAATTTGTAACACAAGGCTGCATGCTGGCATATGACCTTTTTACTTCCTAATATCATTTCAACAGCAAAATGACATGAATGATTTGGCAGGAAAATTTCAGCAAATAAATATTCCACAATCTAAAAACTAATTTGCCATTGAAAAGAGCTTGGTGCATGATTAAATTACATGTTTTTTCTCCATATGTAGTTTTATTTGAGTGCTTGCTTTAAGGCAAAGAAGATCTTAGAGGAGGGAGGGTGTACAGAGGACAGTAGGCACCAACAGATGAGCACTGTGAGCAGAAGATGGAGTAGCTCCCTGCTTTCAGTTTTATGCTTGGTGGCACAGCACTTCCCTATACCCAGGAGAAGCAATTGTAAGAAAAGTCCTGCTTATCCCTAGCAGGTGTTGACTGGAACATACTGCAGATGAGACCTTCAGGGAATTTAGACACCAAATGCTAAGAAAAGTCCCTGCTGAGCACATGCAAACAGAATTTTTCAGAAGTGTATGAATACACTAAATCTGGGTTGATTTTCATAGAAACAGAAAAAGGTACCTCTCAGAGCCAAAGGTGAAACCCGTATGAAATGTCAAGCCCCTGTTATGCATGATGGAAGTATTAGAGTTTCTTAATGAAACAAGTAGATGAATATTGTAAGAATGGCAAGGCTAGATATTCTCATTTAATGGACTTCTTGAAACATTTTTTGCTGACACTTTAAAAAAATAAAATATTCCTGAGGCAGATGCTCAGCATGAAAAATCTCAGCCTGAACAAGTTTAGCTAAGTTGTACACAACTGAAAATAGTGTCTCTTACTGGCAGGTGTTAGGCATCTTTAACTAGGCACAGCAGTTTCAGTGCTACTGTCACCTGTAATTAAACCAGATTACTTTAAGAATCCACAAATAGCCACCTTGCCTTCCTAGATGTAGCATTATATATTAATAACTAGGAACTCACTCAACTCCCAGACCCACTGTTATACCTCAAAAACGGATGTAGTTTGGAGCACTGCAGAAGTCATGGTTCCTAGGACTATGCCACACCTGAGTGCATTATTATCAGAACAGCTTGGCAAATGCTAGACAACATTTCCTATAAATACCGATTTTTATTTTAAGGCATTTACTTCAGCTTTCATTCCTTTTTCTTGTACTTCACACAAATTTTGTGCTATAAGATTCTTTGGAATGAGTGTTTGCAGAAAACCAAAGAGTCATGTGAGTGAGAATTTCATAGTAACCAAGTTCAATATAAATATGCACGAGGAGTTACACTGTAAGTTCTGGTATCCCATCAGAGAATAGAAAATATACCAGGTGACTTAGATAAGTAATCACAACTGAACGTTGGAAAGTTGTGGCTGAAGGAATGGAGGTTGGCTTGGGACTTACGTTAACTTGGTTCTAACCTGGACATTACCATCACCTCGCAGTTTATTTTGGGTAAGATGCTTGTCTGCTCTCAGTGACTTCTCCAAAACAGGGATACTGGTATTTATGCCCTGTGTGAAGCACTTCAAAGTTTACAAACAAGCCCTGCCTAAGAGCCCACCATTATTTATTAAGTTACACTGTTCAAACATACACAACAAATATTCACAGAGAACTGTTTTTAGTCATTCGAGAGAGAAAAAAGAAAATCCCAAAACATTCATTAAGTAATTTTGAGTGACAAATAAATTTGAGGAAATTGTGATCTGCTTGAGAGAGATTCTGTGAACTGAAAAAGTGGCTAAAATCATGTGGTAAATTACTTACTGTAAATTACTTGCTGAGCTGTACTCACCAGGGATCCCTAATGTTTAATTTTGCACTCTCCATGCTGATCATCATGAATTTGTGATGGGTGGCACTGTAGAAACCTAGATAGCTGGGTAGAAATGTCAGGGGGGAATTGCCAGTTTTTACAATATGCTGTAAAGGTACCTCCATATAATTGTGGTTCTATGAAACTGCTGCATAGCTTTTCTTTGTAAGATATATTGTACATATTGCCTGCAAAATATCTTGTACTCCCTAAGTGGCTGATTCAAAGCCCATTGAAGTAAATGGAAAGACTCCTATTTTCCTAGATAGTATGGAATTAAACCCCATGGTTCTATATAACTGCATATATTCAGGGCCAACATAAGCTTGTAAAAACAGGTGGAAAAAGTTCTGCATAGATTTTTCTCCAAATCTAGACTCTGGCGGATTATTAACCTTCAAGAACCAGCTCTCAGTGCTAAGTATTCCAAAAATATCTGCTTAGCCTCTCTTGGCAGAATGTAGACGTTAGCACTTCACAGAGCTCCTTCAAAGCAGTCGAAGCTGGAGTGGCATTGTCAAGGTAGTACAGACTCAACATTTGGACTTTGTAATGTCATGGATGGATTTTAAAAGGGCCAACTCAAAAGAGGTATTTCCAGTGGGTTTTGTTTTTATAAAGCAAATGAAACCCTGTTCTGTTTGGAATTAGATGCTCTTCTTGTGGAGGTTGCACCCCAAAGCGTTACACTGATGGTTGAGAGCCAGGAAGCGGTGCTGACTTGAATGTTTTTCCCTAGTTTTTCCACCATCATGACAGAGAGGCCTATTGAAACTGATGGGATTACTGAATGACTAAGGCGTAAGGATAGCAGAACTGGGTCCTGATTAGTCACATGATGGACAATAATAGCTCATGTTGAATTCTCCTGGTGTGTTACCTAACCAAAACATAGTTAAAAATTATCTGAATTAGGAATGGGAAAATAGTTTGGTTGGATTTAGAAGCCACCCCAAATTGGTGTGTTCTCCTGTTCTATAGTTTTGTACTTGCTGTTCTAAATACCAAATTGATCTCAGGCTTTTTGCATGCTTTAGTTCTAATTAAGACCAATAAAAATGAATTCTTTTAGGTCTTAGGCAAGGTGGTACTTATTGCCTTCCAGCCTGATTGAAAAAAATCACTATAATTTTTTATATAGTCAGGGGGAAGTCATTCCCCCTGACTTCTCTACCCAGCTATCTAGGTTTCTACAGTGCCACCCGTTACAAATTCACTATGATCAGCATGGGTTATATGAAGGAAATCTGAAATGAAAGTAAGGGAAGTAAAATGAAGCCAAAGGGCTGAAAATATAAAAAGAGGGAGATTGGAAAAGGGGAATGAGCAAGAAACAAACACTGAGACAAATGGGACTGCAGAATGAATAGTCTCAGTTTCTTTTGGGTCAAAAAGACAATCCTTACTTAAGCCGTGTATCTGATGACTTCACTGTGGAAATAGGGCTCTCTAAGTGCTGAGATTTACTTCATAAAACACTGAGGAGGTGTTGGTTGAGGGACTCATTAGTAAAGATGGGGACTGAGCATGAGGGAAATTTCTATCATTTGGTACCTGCCATATTCTCCTTTGGCTGAGGGTATGCAGCCAATCAGGCATGGAGAGATCTGGCTTTTAGTTAATTGTAAAGTGTGACTTCTACTGCTAGTGCCTCTTAGCTTATATTGTTTTCCTTTCCCTAAATGCGTAACTCTTGCTGACATTAATGGGAGCTGTGCATGAATGAGGCATGGTGAATATACAGTAAAGCTGTTCTATGAGAAAAAAATAGCAGCCATCCCTTCTAAGTGTCCCACTGGAAACATTTTATATCTTTGCAATGAAATACTGAGTTAGGGTCAAATGCCAGACGTATGCATGTAAACTGGATTTGGGTTTCTGCTTTTGCCACAAATCCAAGATTTTTACATGTATTAAAATAAACGTGTAAAAAGTTGTGCCTGCCAAAACCTGTATGTGAACAATCTGACCCCTACTTGATAGTTTAAGTTGAAACATCTCTGAAAAGCTGGGCCATAAATATTCCACAATCATAATATATGTTGTAATAGTGTTGGGGGAGGTGGGCAATGAAGGAATCCAGGCTTCTGTGATGGCAAGAAGGTTGAAGAAAAGAGAAATGGAAAGAAGATGGATGGTAGAGGACCAGGATCTGGAAGCCAAACAGTTTACCATTTTAACTGGTTTAACTGGTTAGCTGTCAGACAGTAGCATTGAACTACTAGAAGGCTAACAGCATACTGGGCTGCATTGGTAGGTGTGTTGCCAGTAGGTCAAGAGAAGTGATTATTTCCCTCTATTCAGCACTGGTGAGGCCACATCTGGAGTACTGTGTCCAGCTTCATTCCTTTGCTTTGTGGTGATGTGTTTGTCAGCCATCTGGGCACCCTGTACAGCCTGTCTCTTCTTCCTCAGTCAAAGGAAGTGGAGTGATGGTTGGGTACTGGTGGTGTGTGAAAGTGATGGTGACTGTGTGAAGAGGGTATTATTTGGTTTGTTTTATTTGTGCTACGGAAGGCTTGTTTGATTTGATCTTTGGGTTGCTGGCAGTTCTCCTTTAAAAGATTTGTCAAGGACACCCAGAGCCTATGGATAGACATTGGTGGTATAAAAGAATAAAATATTCAAATATATGTACCAGGGAAGGCAGGAATTGACATCTTTGAATTTCACTCTCACTGAAAGAATTTCCTTCACAGTAGCATGCAGGAGGTAAGAAAGATAATGGTTGGGCAGGGCCTGATGAGTCCAGTCCCTCTATACAGACTGCTCTAGTCTCCTGCCTGCTCCAGTATTCACAGAGACTTCATTTTGTGGAACACCTTATAGGATCAGGCCTCTTGTTTGGTTTCAGCGCCAACTGGAATCATTCAGTTCAGCATGTGCAGGCTCATGAGAACTACAGGATAGGAACTGGCACCAAAATACCAGAATTAAGGCACCCAGAAAGATGCATGTACAGGGGGATATTTTGGCCGTATTGAAATTAAGGGAAGTTTTGCCATCTTTCATAGTTTCATGGTTGGTTCTGTCGGAAGGGACCTGAACAGATCATCAAGTCCGACCCCCTGCCATGGCAGGAAAGAATGCTGGGGTCAAATGACCCTGGCTAGGTGTCTATCTGGCCTCCTTTTTAAGACCCCCAGGATAGGAGCGAGCACCACTTCCCTTGGAAGTTGGTTCCAGATCCTAGCTGCCCTGACTGTGAAGTAGTGCCTCCTGATCTGTATCAGTGAGGCCAGGATTTCATCTTAAAACTATTCTCTGAGGTTAGTCACTTGGCTTTTGTGAAGTTGCCAAGTTATTTTATTTTATTTTATAATATTATAGGACCAAAGTTCATCCTCTCATGCATGTTCATAGCTCCCCCTGAAGTCAATAGGACCTATACATGTATGTATTTGAGGGCAGAATATGACTTCTGTTATTGTGCTTGATCTAAGCCTTGCTGTTACCATATCTTGCTGCTGCCTCCTTGGTCTCTCTGCACTCCATTACCCTGTACAGTTTTTAGACATTGATTAGAAGCTATTAAGCAACATCTAACCTTAAAATATAACATTAAAAGGAAGAAGCCAGATCCTCAAAAACTTTACACCTGTTATAGATTTGATTTGATGGATAATGAACATTTAAAATAAAACATGTATTGTGATATTGACTGTTGTGTAGCTGAAAACAATGTAATGCATGCATGCTTATTTTCACCTTTATTTTTGTGTGTATCCAAATATGTATACAATCTCCCAAACTGCTACTAATCTACAGAGATACGCATAAATAATATGTTGGTACGTATATATATATATATATACCTCCCATCTATTTCACATGCACACATGCATGCAGATAAATGTGCACACACAGATAGTATATGTATTCATTCTCTAGATAATCAGAGACACAGATAAAATAAAGCTTCCAGAATGACAGACATTGTGCAGACAGGGTTGTTAGTTTATGTAGGCTATAGGCAGAGTCGACTGGAAAATTTTGATCACTTTAATTTACTATATCCACCATGCCTGCTGTACTCGTCCAGCACTTTTATCAAGCCCTGTGAGGTGGTATTGATTTTTTTATTTTCTATGTAGGATAAGAAGACAGAGAGTTAGGAGCAAGAGTGAATGAAGAACTTTCCTCAGATTACTGCTATTCTCTAGCTTATTGCATCCTGTCGTTTGTAGTTTCAGATGATGTCCAGTATGTCAGGGTTGCTTGAAGCAATAAACAGGGTGAATAACAATGGAAAGGCTAGATGAGAAAGATTGAAAAAGGAGAAAGAGGCAGCAAAGAAAGTAAGAAAGTGAATGTGAGAAATAGGAAAAAAAAAGTAGAGGTTGAGAAAAAGTGTCCTAGGTGTAAGGAGCTTGATAAGTGCATTCCTTTAAAGTAGCTATAACCAACCATGACAGTTTTTCGGGTAACAGCTAAAATGTAAAACCGATAGAATAGTGAAGTAATAGAACTAGTGGCCTTTATGTGTTATTATTTTGTTACAACAAGCAGCAAACCAAAAAGATATATTTAAAGGATGATATTATTGCTTTTTTTTTCTTGACTGAAATCTTTGGCTATTGTGGATGGATGAATCTCTATTTTGTGTCCAGGTTAGAATGTGGTCCTAAGAACAAACAATAGTATAGCAAAATTTGCATTACTCCTGGGCTTTTTTCCCCATCATCTTTCAGGACAACATTTACCATTTTGTTTGTTCTGCTGAGCACTGCCACCATGGAACTATAACCTATTAATAGCCTAGCAGGTAAAGGGGAATGATTTGGACTTGTTAATAAATGCTGCTTTATATTCCAGACAATATCTTTCTTGCTGATCCACACTGCAGACCCCTGTTCTGTTTGCAGTGTAGATCCTTCAGTCTCCTATACTGTGCTCATTCCAGGCATGGAATTTGCATTGACATTGTTGGGACATCATTGCACAGCCTGAGTACCAAATAGGCACTAAAGAAAGCTAGGTCCACAGATCTGCAGTGGCTTGTGATGTGGGTCCCAAAGGAAAATTTTGCCTTTTGTTTTGCAGGATTGCCGTTGTTGAGAAACGGAATGAAATTTAATCAGTTCCTTCATGTCTCTAAATTGAGAGTGACTTCAAAATGGAGGTGTGATCCTAATAACCTGAATTATAGTGTCCTGAACCTCAATAACCTGAATTACAGTGTCCTACAGCTTGTATAATAAAGGTTCATGGCAAAGGTATAACAACTTCATAAAAGCATTTTTATAATATATTAAATAGAAAAAGCATAGATGCTTAAACATGGGCAGGTTTAAAAGCCAGTGGTGGCTCCTGAATTAATGATATAGAAATATAGGGACAAGTTCTTCAGACTTGCCCATATGATTGAGCCTGACCCATGCAAGTAGATTAATTGACTGTTTATGTGTTTCATGACTATCTGTTGGCTGAGAATTCTTCTGTCTGTTAGTGCCATTTTGCATCACATACAGGCTCATATATCACAAAGCATAGCTGCTTGTTTTAACAAAAGTATAAGGAATGCTAAAGAAGAAGTACTCTTATGGTGGGGGGTTCTCTGCCTCTCTAAAGTGTATTGACTGAACAGCTCTGAATCAGGAAGCCAGGATCCTGCAGGCCCTTTTCCACTCCACCTAAGCTGCACTCAAGAGTGGAGAATCAGAGACTGCTAGTATTTGAAGAAATAGGCTGCCTACACACATTTGGTGACCATATCTGCATGGTAATGTATAGTATATTTGCTTTGTTACTCTGATTAAAGCAAGATCTATTCAGTATCTAGCATGTGTAAGTAATTCCCACACTACAGAATGCTGGGTTGATTCTTTTTGGCTTCAACTCAAAAGTAACTCAGATGAAGTCAGTGGAAATATTGTTGGTGCAAAGCTAATATAAATAAGAACAGAATCAGACCTATGTACATAGTAAAGATAGACTAGCCAACAGTTGCCATAGTAAGAAATGTCATTTGATCAATCATAGGTCAGGAAAAACGCAAGAAAGAAAACTAATCACCTGCTCCCCCTGTTGACAGTTATTGTTCAAAAAGTGCATATTAAAGCCATGACTACATCGCACATTTACCATGCTCCAGAGCAGTGTCCTGAAGCCTCCTGTGGCCTTTGGTCTTTTCTGTGTGCCAATTCAGGCAGGCTAATCAGCACTGACAGCTGGCTCACCCTCAGTACTGTGTGGACATAGCTACAATGGTTCCAGTTTAGGATGCAGCCTGACTTTCACACTGAAGGGATGCTGTTACTCAAATGCAGTCCAAAGCTTAGATTTTGCAAACCAGGATTTTATGGAACCCAGGAACAGTGGCCTTGCTCCCACTAAAAAGGAAAAAGTTAAAAAAAAGTTATTCTGAACAAATTTTCCTCTAAACATTGCAACACTGAGAACCTAGAAGTGAAACTGTCTAAAAATGAGGTTTTGAATACTTAAGTAGTTGGGAATGATTGTTTTGATAGGGCACTATTCTGCATGGTGTTCTGCCTTCCTGGCATGTAGTCAGCACCCTCAATCATCAATTTCAATGAGAGGACCTGCAGTAGGTGGCAGGCCTGCCCATCTTGCATGGCAGAGCCCTATAATAATAGACACTAGGGCTGCGCGAAATTTTGCCTGCTGTTTCATTCCAACACTGTTTCGACCAATTTCAATGTTGAAACAGCAAAATTGGAATGAAACAAAGGCCATCAAAATAGCCTTGAAACAAAACGAGGCTGGTCAAAACATTTTGAAAGTCGAAACGTTTCGACCATAGGCTGGGGATGGGAAGTCAGTCCAGCTGGGCTGACTTCCCATCCCCAGCACAAGATCCAGCAGGGGGTGGGAGGCAGCCCAGTGGGGGTCCTTCCCCGTCCTCTGCGCTTGACTGCGCTGGGGGCGGGAGGCAGCCCAGCTATGCTGATTCCCAGTGTCCCATGCTTGATCATGCTGGGGGCAGGTGGCAGCCCAGCCGGGTTGTTTCCCCGACCCCCGCGCTTGATTGCGCCAGGGGTGGAAGCCATCCCCAGGAAAACTCAGAACAGTGTCAAAACAGCCTTTCTGTTTCAACGGAACAGAACAGCTGTTTCGACTTGAAATGAAATTTGAGACGAAACACTGTTCCCTTGAACCATCGAAACTCAAGGTGAAACAGAATGGTGCGGTTTCACACAGCCCTAATAGATACACCTGCTTGCATGTAAGAATACTGGTGCTCAAAGGAAAAAAATCCCTAACCATTTTTTGTTATTCATAGTTCTTTTTCCTTAGTTAACTTTTGATTTAATTTTTTCAGATATCCAGTCATAGGCAATAGAAATACTATGTGACTTGGGTAACTGACTGCAAGAGTGAATGGATGAAAACTCCTCCATGCTGACTGAAGTTTCCTCATCCAAGCTGTGTAACAAACATTTATGAATCACAAACACCTTCAGAAATTTGGACTGATTTTCATATAATTGGGGAATAAAAAACTAGATAAATTAGTAGAATAATTTAGTCATGATTAGTAATTCAAGAGGCCCTCATAATAATACTTAGGGCTTTGCTTGAACAGTTAGGAAACTTAGAACTAAGAATAACACTTGGTTTTAAGCAAATATGCTGTTTTTGGATATCACAGAAATTTCAGTAAAATTAGCATTATTAAGTACCATTGATATATACTTTGATACATATGTACCATTGATAAGTACTTCACTTTTCCATTTTTGTTTAGCTTAAAGTTAATTCAATAAGTTGTTTTTTGAAGTGACTTTTTCAGCTAAAAGGAAAATGAGTAACAATAGTTTCTTTTCAGTATTAGAAAATGCCTGGTACCAACTCTCAACATAGGTGTATTGTATTGGTGATGGGAAGCCATATTTAAATCTTCAAGAGAAGATGGCCTTTACTTAGGAATTATACCTAGGTCAATTACATTAATTCTTATGTAGAAAACTTTAAACCACATACAGCCTGATTCTACAGAGTGATAAGTAGCCTCACTGCCCAGAAGATTAGATCCTTGTTTGTTTTCTAATATTTTGGACCTTGTCTTGTAGGCTAGATACAGACGTTCAAAAAGCCCAGGGTGGAATAGATCTAAACTACCCATTTTCTGCAAGTGGCATAGTTTAGTTTGGTAGCAAACAAAACAAACGTTTGTCCTTTGGTGGGGGGAGGGAGGAGCAATCTTAGACTGGGTTTCACCATTTTTGAGCCAGTCTGTGTGTGACAAACTTCTGTTTTGTTATGGGTATAGGCTGGTAACTGGTAAAAGTGTAATGTCTGTATGTGGCCATAGAAGAAAAGAAGGAAAGTGCAGGAAGAACTGTAGGTATTAGTAAGTTAAGCAGACTACATTGGGGTATGCTGCTTTTGAGCCAGCAAATGAAATAATTCTTCCCTATGCAGCTGCACTTTAATAATATGATTGTATTAAAGTTGCAGGGAAATGTAACTCAGGTGTTCCTTTATTAGCATGTTCTGTATACACACTCATATAGGATCTTTTAGTCAGGAAAGTTGACCATCATGGCTTCACTTTTTAGAACGAGCTGTCTTCTGTAGGATGTTCTGGGTGTCTGTGTATTGCTACTGTGGAGACAAAGGTATATCTGAAGGCAGACAAGCTATACCTTAGAGGATGGTAACAGACAATCACAATACCAAATGTATACAGAAAATACCACGACTTTATCAGGTCTCAAACAGTGGCTATGTTTGCTTACAAACATTGGGTTTATGTGTTCAACTTTAGAAAATTTTGCACCTCAATTTCCACAGCTATGTAATGGAATAATAATCATGTCTCTACTTCATTGGGATTTTATGAGGCTTCCTTTGTTGAAATGTATAAAATACTTTGCCAAAATAGGGTAAAAGTGGCTATCAAAGTATTCTTAATAGTTAAATCATCATGCATGCAAAACCTACTATATGCACAAAACAGCTATCTGAATACGATGCTATGTAACTGAATGCTACAAGAGGAAGTTAGTTAAGCAGTTGTTCCATCTCCATTCCCAGATACCTGTTTGAGCTTATAAAGATTGGGTTATACAACTCTGTAGCCATACTGGTTGGTAGAACTACTGTGCTTATATCTTAAAATTAGACTTTATGTTTCAGTAGATTGTATTGGAACTAATGACACAGCTTTAATTACAGAGGAACATTAGTAGATATTGCTATGATACAGGAAATGTTTTTCAGGATACTTTTGTCTATCGAAAATACAGCATGGATTACATTACTTGGCTAATCAGATTAAAAAAAAAAGGCTTGAAATTGAATAAATGGCTTCAGTTGATCCAGGTTATTTCCAAACAGTAATGCAAAGATGTAACAGAAATAATTTAGACATATGGATAAGAACCTTCAAAATCAATAGTGCTGGAAGAAATGAAACATATGCTGATGCAATCAAACAGAATTGAATTTCATACAAATGTTAGCAAATCTATATCAGATTATCACGGCAAAAACTTCATTTTCATTGATTTATAATGTATTATTATTGTTTCTACCAAACTGCCATAGACAGCCATTTAGCAGCTGCCAAGCGCCTTAAGGGTAAATAAAGGATATCACTGACAGTGTTGGGTTATAGAAGTTTAAGAGACCAATAACTCACAAGTGCGGCAGGTGTGACATTCTATATATTCTTTAGTATTTTATTTTAATCCTGTTGTCTAAGTCTTTTATATTTTTTGTAATGGGAGGAGGGTCAGTTGCAGGTACATAGAAGACTAGCAAAGGGTGAAAATGTTCACACTAGCCCTCTACTCAAAGAAGAAGGCAGAAGACTTTTATAAAGTAGTTGGATAATACTAAAATATAGTAGGACACTCAAATGCAATTTCTTGTTAGACACACAAATAACTGTAAGGGCCCAGTATTTCCCTCCCTGTGTAATGTGTTCCAAGGTTTGGTATGGGTGGTTATTTATTAACACGCAGAGCCCAGACCTGAGAACTTCTGATTGCCTGCCACTCTTAGATAAGTAACAAGCTCGGTAGGCATGCTTCTCAGCCAGGATTGCTTGCTTTGTTTTAACCTAATGAGAAGTCCCTTATAATTAGAGCTCAGTGATTTTTTTGGGGGTGGAGAATATTAGTTGCAAAATGCAGTTTTAGGGAAACCAAACCTTTTACAAACATGGCTTGATTTTAGTGAACAGATTCAGCAAGAGGAAAAAAAAAATCAGAAGTCAAGTGCTTCATTTCAACCTTTGCAAAACCCACTTATTTGATTTTTGGTTTTAAAATGTGAAAATATCAAAAGGGTTTAAGATTAAAACCTCCCAAATGGAGCAGTTTACCCCAAACAAATATATATCTCTGATTTGGTTCAACCAGCAAATCTGTAAGTCCATTTTCTGTTGCATCATGTGACCAAATGCACTGGGAATACATAATTTTCACAAGTTTCTCTCTTGTCAAATATATTTTTAAGTGAATTTCTGGCATTACAGGGCATAATAGGTTTGCAAATGCAAAACTCTTATATTCATTTTAATAGGTCTTATGGGGACATGTGTTTTATTAAAAAATAAAAAATTTAAAATGGAGATGATGTATTTCCTTTATGGTTAGTGACTGGAGTCTAAAGTTTAGATTATCTTACATGGCACAGGAGAGTTCTTTGTCAGAGAAAACAGAATAACTATTCATTCATTGTTTATTTTTATTTTGCAGAACAAAGAAGGAAATATTTAAAAACAATATGATTTATTTAATGTGGTTTATATGGTTGTAATGTATGTGTTTGGGTGTATTGTATTTGTTGGAAGAAAGAGATGATAATGGCAAGCTATAGTTCAGATGTCTGCCTAGATGAAGAAGTTTAGAAACCTGTTCAATAATTCAAGCAAAGATGACCTCAGAAGTGTGTGTGTCTGTTATCTGGTTTGGCTTGTGTGATGTGATTTTTGGCTCAAAAGAAAGCTTTTGGTGAAAACCATATCAAATGGGACAAAACCCAAGGTAAACGCATCTACATTTTTATGTCATTTTTGGCCATTTAGATCATTCAACCTTAGCAATATTTAAAGAAGAAAGAAAAAGTTGTCATGATCATAAACATTTTATTTACTTTTTCCTCTGTTGCAGCATGATTATTTTAGGCAATAAATCCAGCGAACAAGGAGCTAAAGGACAATTACTGCACATTCACAGCATATGTTCACTGTCATACTAGCAAAGCTTAATATGAGCAAAAGCCTGACATGTGGGCTAAAATCAATGACAAATGCAGTGTGGGAAGAATTGGGTGGTCTTAATGTGGGCTATCGTGGAGGAGGGAGAGAGGGATCACCACAGCTAGTTCTTGCTGGCTCCCTTTCTTTGAAGTTTCAGTAGGAATTCACAGAATTGAATGCGTATAGGTACGGCACCACTCTCTCAGCCTTAGAGATCATGCTTTTACAGAAGAGTCAGCACATCTGCAGAGAAGCCTGCACTATTGCTGTCTGTATTGTACTGCACCAATCTATTAATAGAGAATTGTAGCACTCAAGGCTGTCAATTAGACACATTACAATTTTTATGACTTCTAAATTCATTTCACTCTCTCACAACTAGAAGTCCTTACAAGCAAAACTAAAAAACCGCTACCCCTGGATCCCAATCCCACAGCAAGATTCTCTAACATAATGCCTCTCAACGTTTTTAGACTTAAGGCACACCTCAGAATATGCCGCCTCTTAGCTTTTACTCATTTTTTTCAATTTGGAAAAATAATAAAGCAATTATTTTGTAGCAATTAGCTCAAAAAGACTACAATAGATTTCACAGACACTAGGGCAGGAAGGGACCTCACAAGATCATTGGGTCAAGCCCCCTGCCCAAGGGGCAGGAAGTCAGTTGGGGTCAGAGGGCTCCAGCAGCATAAGCATCCAAATGTTATGTTGTCTGATACTATGGATTCCTATTTGAAATATTTGAGTTCACCTTTGAATCATGTGTAGGTGTTTGAGCACCTAACCATGTTAATATTGCATGGCATCCTTAAAAGGATCTCATGGCACCCCTGGGTGCTGCAGCATCCTGGTTAAGAATTATTACAATGGTTTTCAAACTGTGTTCTGCAGAACCCTGTGCTCATCAATAGGTCATCAGGCATTTTGCAAAGAGACTGGGGGTAATGGTGCAGTGGACCAGGAGGCAGTGTGCGCCATTGCCTGACCAGACCACCTGGTTCCACATCAGCTCACACAGCTAGTGGAGCCAGAGATTGGGGTTTCTGTAGCAGAAGAAGTGATATAAAAGGATTCTGTCACTTTAGGAATTTTTAAAACCATTGCATGGGCGTAAAAGGTCCAGCTGATAGATTTCAATGTAATGTCTCTCCTGAACTTCACTGTATCTTCTTAAAGAGCTGCCACTCAAAATACCATAACATGCTAGTACAGAGAGTAAAGGAGGTAACCAAATACCTCAGCAAGGTTGCTGGATTCAGTACCTCTGTGTCAGGAAGCACAGGCATTTCTAAACTGAAGAGGTCTGATTCTATTCCCGCTATTCCCATTTATAGCAATGTACATCCATTGACCTCAGTGGAGTTAAAGTTGATTTCCACAGATGAAAGTAAAGGGGAACTGGAGTCAGTCTACCCTTTTCTAGTTGTGTTATTATACAAGTATATAATAATATATTCAGCTTCAAAGTATAGGTATAGATTTGGTGACACTGGCCGCGTATACATGAGACACTGACTGCACAGTAGCTCATTACTATTGCACAGCAACTCATTACTACTGCACAGTAGTAACAAGCTACTGTGCAGTCAGTGTCACCAAAAAGTCATTTGGGGATGCTACTGCGCAGTAATTCTGGTTACTGTGCAGTCATTTAGTACTTGTGTATGCAAATACTAAATAACTGCGCAGTAACAACTACACAGTCAGTGTCTCATATAGACATGGCCATAGAGAGGTAATACAGAGGGGCAATAGGGACCCAAGTTGAATTAAGTTTGTAAGATGGTCTAGGGCACTGAACTGTGGAGACCTGGGCTCAAAACCTGACACAGACACTCCTGCCATGACCTTTGGTGAGTCACTTAATTGAGATTGTATTTAACACCATAGCTTTGATGGTCCACAAATTACATCAGAGGCAAGGATTTTTTGGGGGTGATATCTTTTTTTGGCCAACTGCATGGTTGGAATAAAGTTAGACAAGCTTTCAAATGTAAGATATTCTTCATTAGGTCTGAAGAGGGAAACAAGCGCAGTGAATGTTAAGAGTTGAGAGTAGAGCTGTGAAATTGGAGGGGGAAGGGAAATTCCTAGGAGCAGCAGACAGTGAAAGAGGTTTAAGTATCTAGCCCTAAGTATCTAGATGAATTGTAAGGAAACGATGCCTCCTTTGGAGAGCAAGCATGTAATGTTTATGTGGGTATTTTGACCTGGCAAATATTGATTTTATATTATTTTACAACATAATCTTCTTGTTTAACTTGCATAAAAGACTGTGTGGAGGATGGAGGAAATTACACAGGTTCCAGTGTGTCACATCCAGCATTGTCCAGATTTTGCAGCATTTCTGCTTCACTAAATATTTTCAGTTTAGAATTCTAAGTCATGCAAGTCTCTCATTTTGGTTTAACTTCACCTATTTCTAAATCTACAGAAAGATGCAATGTAACCAGAATCATTCATTAGCAGGAGAAAAATTGTGCTCATTTTTGAATGCCACAACGTATGTCACCCTGAGCAAGGTGATGAAAATGTTACAAGTAGGACTGTCAGTTAATCGCAGTTAATGCATGTGATTAATGTGTTAATTGGTTCTTGCATTAATTTTTTTTAACACATTAATCACACATATGGTTTTGGAGGCCATGCCTGGGCTCTGCTCCACCCCCTCTGGACCTCCCAGTGGGGCAGTGGTGGGAGTGCAGAGGACCGACCACAGAGCAGCCCAGGTGCAGGTTCCAGGCAACTGCAGTAGGAGGGGGTGGGGGAGTGCACATAGACACACATGAGCAGCCGCAGCCTGCATGCTGCGTGTAGAGCACACTGCACTGGTAAGTCTGTGGAGTGGGAGTGGGAGGGGGAGAGGGCAGTGGTGGAGAGGCAGATTGAGGCTCCCACAGTGAGCGAGGGAGTGGGGCAGGGGATGGATGCGTGAATGGAGCCCCAGGGCTGGGCCAGGTCATGGGATGGAGCCATGGGCAGCTTGTCCAGGGGAAAGGAGGGGCGTGGCTTCCTGCTATTGCATGCACCCCTGGGAAAGGCATAGGGGGCACATACCCCCTGGATTTGTCTGTGGGGTGGAGGCAGGATGCCTACTGTGGGCTGGGACTCTGTGCTCGACTGCCTTTGCCCCAGGGGCCACACACTGACCATGCCATGTGTCTCCTGCCTTCCCCATGGTGGGAGGCACAACATAGTGTTGCATTACTCCCAGGCAAAAGCATCAGGGTGCAGAGCCTCCCTCACTGCGGGGGCCTCAATATGCCGCCCCCCTGCCCCCCACTGGGGCTGTGCAAAACAGTACCATTTCGTTTCAGCTTCCATTTAGACGTTTCAATGGGGCAGTGTTTTGTTTTGAAACCACTGTTCCGTTTCATTTAAAAAAAAACAAACAGTTTAGCTGTTTCAACACTGTTTCGACATTTTGCCCATAGGTTATAATGGGGAAGCATGAAACTGCTTATAACTTTGTCATTTCTTGCCTGATTTGGATGAAACTTGCAAGGGTGGTAGCTCCTTCTGAGGCGATGAAGTCTGCCAGGGTTCAAGGAGATAGGTGCAGGGGTTTCTGGGAAACTGCACCCCAAAATCTTAAAAGCAAATCTCATGTCACGTGTGTATGCGTTAAGGCACAGCGGGATGAAAACTACAGGCATGGTAGCCCCTGCTGATGCCATGAAGCTTGCCAGCTTTCCAGGAAATAGGTGCAGGGGTTTTTGGGAAACTGCATCAGCTGCCTTTCCACCATGCGTCATGGTGTGTTTCATAGTGTTTTGTTTTTATAAAAATATATACATGTATCTGCCTTCCTATATAAATTCTATAGTGTAATATGCCACAAGATATAAATGTATAGAAATAAAAATATATAAATGCATCTGCCTTCCAATATCAATTCTATAGTTAATATCCAATATAATTATGAAAGTGAAAAGAATAGCTGAATATAATAATAAAATAAAAGGGTCTAGAAAGAAAGTAAAAGGTATTGTGGAATCCCACTTGCTAGGCTAGCAAGTAGGAAATCAAATCAATGGTAGTAGTAGCCTTTGTTGTCTAATGCTTCTGAGCTGCTGAAAGATAGCTCAGTAACTGTCAGACCCCAAGGCACTGGGCACTGGGCCACCCCAAGGCACTGGGACTCCCAGAAAGCAGGCCAATTCAAACAATGCTGCCTTTTATGCTGTTTTTCCATCCCTCCCCCAGAGCACTGGGATTGGAAGGGACCTCAGGGAAGGATCACAGTCACTGGCCAGCTACACAGTCAATATGAGAGCAGTCCTTCCCCCCTCTTCCCCCTCCCTCTCCTTACTTTCTGTTTCCCTGCAAGCAAGCCCAGCTTGAGCTTCGAAACTCAAAACATTTAGAAACTTTCAAAATGTTTTGACTGCCCTCGTTTCGTTTCAAGGCTATTTTGAAACCCTTCGTTTCATTTAGATTTTGCTGTTTCAAGCTCAAAACAAGTTGAAGCAGTGTCAAAATGAAACAGCTGGTGAAATTTTGCACAGCCCTATCCCCCACCCCTTCCCTCTCCCATCATCCCTCACCCTCCACAGACTTGAATGTTGGGCACTGTGTGTGTGTGTGTGTGTGTGCGTGTGTGTATGTGTATGTATGTGTGTGCGCATCTGCCCCTCACTCCTGACCCATAGTACACCTCAACCTGCCAGGGTGTGTGCGGGCCCCCCCTCCAGGTTCCAAACCCCCCACACCTTCACAAATTCTGCCTCCCCACACCCCATCTCAACCATACAAAGTACCTGCATAATTTTGCATAATTTTGAGTTTTTTCTGTGTATTTTTAGTTTTTAGCTCTAGGATTAAAATCATGATGAATTGAGACTCATTTTTTCAATTGCACAACTAATTGCAATCAAATTTTTAAATTGTTTGACAGCCCTAGTTACAAGTAACAATTTATTTGCCTTATAAATTAGTAGACATTGGTCTGGTACATAAAGCTTGGGCATGGTTTGGTTCTGTTCAATATTCTAATATAATAAAGGGATTAGTCTGTCTGTGTGTCTATTTGTCCGTAATGCTTTTGGCCAACTGTGTGTGTGCTGCTGAGAGGGTGGGCAGCAATTGGCTGTGTGGGCATGGGCCCAAATTTGAGCTGCTGCCAGAGAAGTTTGTGGTGGCAGTGAACATGCCTCAGTTACCCAAGAAGTGGGGCTTCCCCATGCCTCCCTGCCTGAGGGTGAAGCAGGGGGGTTACGGTGGTAGTGCCCCCCTGCTGCCCATTCCCGATGCCCCCCAGAACAGCCAGCAGGGAAGGGGAGGCAGTGGGAAGGCAGGCAAGGAGGAGAGTGGAATAGGGGGAGGCGAAGGGGGAGTCATGGTGGCAGCTGTTGTAGGGGCCAGGTGGTGGGGAGGGAGGGAGAGAGGGGAGTGGGAAGGGGGCCCCAACAACAGCTGGCAGGGAGGGGAGCAGGGAGGGGAGGTGGGGAGAAGCCCTGCTGCGAGGTGGAGATGGTTGGGGGGGGGGAGCAATGAAGGCTGGAGGAGGAGGCAGCAGCGGCAGAGGGAGTCTTTACATGGCCAGCCCCAAAGGGTGAGTGGTGGGCAAGGCGGGGCCATGTAAACACCCCCTGAAATCTATCATTCTTGATGGGCAATTAGTAGTACTTATACTGAGCTCGTCACAGTAGTTAGTATATGAGTTGCTTTCATGACACCTGTTATATGTAGTTGTTGTCTCATCACCTTCTCACAGAAAAGGATGTGGGGTGGAACATCTTGTTTTGGTAGGGTTTGATTTTTTTTTTTTTTTTTGTCTTTTATATCTACACATGCCTAGGGTTTGGACAGAGTGCTTTCCACACCCTCATCCAGGTCGCTGATGAAGATATTGAACAGCACCGGCTCTAGGACCGAGTCTTGGGGGACCCCGCTGCCCACATCTTTTGAGGTCGATACTGACCTGTCCACCACCACTCTCTGGGTATGACCCTTGAGCCAATTTGCCACCCACATGACTGTGTAATCATCTATGGCACAGTCGTTTAATTTGTTTATAAGAAAAGGATGGGATACTGTGTTGAAGGCCTTCTTAAAGTCCAAGTAGATGACATCTACCTCAACTCCTGTATCTAAGCTTTTACTGACCTGGTCATAGAAAGAAACAAGGTTAGTCAGGCAGGATCAACCTGCTATGGATGCATGCTGGTTGTCCTTCAGCATTATATTACCTGCTGGACTCCTACAAATGTGATTCTTGATAATTTTTTCAAGGGCATTCCCAAGGATAGAGGTGAGATTAACCAGTCTATAGTTGTCCGGATCCTCCTTCCTCCCCTTCTTGAAAATAGGGACCACATTGGCCTTTTTCCAGTCCTGTGGAACCTCACCTGAGCACCACAAGTGCTCAAACAGTCATGGCAGTGGCTCTGCTATGACACTGGCTAATTCTTTCAGCACCCTTGGATGGATCTCATCTGGTCCCACTGATATCAATGGAAGCCATCCTGCCTGCCTGCCTGGCACCACATGGACAAATCCCATGAGTTGGTGACCACCTGCCCACAGGCTGGACACAATCAAGTAGTGGGCTGCATCTGGCTTTGGGCCATACTTTGCCCACCTCTGAGCTAAAGGCTGCGTGTAGATGTTTCCTGTTTCAAATCCAAAATCTCCCTGACACTGGGGAGTTCATTTCCATTGAGGGTTGTATGGAATTAGAGGTCAGTTGCAAAATTTGTTTTTGAATCTGAACTTTCCCAAGTTTGGGGGCAGCTGGATCTAGAAACAAAAAGTTCTGTTTATATAACATTTGCTTTTGGGATAGTGGCTATTAGAACAGTTGAGGGATGGTAGAGAACAGAAAAATCAGTAGAATGGAGAAGACTACAACAGCTAATGCTTGTGGTATAGAAGGAGTCAGATTGTCAAAGGCTTGGGTACCCTAGCAGAGGAACAAAACAGAGGAAATATACAGAGAATGGGAAAGTGCTAGCAATGGATCTAAGTCACTATGACTATATAGAAATACCTCAAATATTCACGAAGAAGTGAACCTATCCTGTCCCTGAGCTCTGCCAACAGATGTGGGATATAAATTCCAAATGTTATCAGGTGTGTGCACCTATTGTGAAAGGTTAGCGGTAGATATGCTTCATGGCTAGGTTCCAATTGGAAACTCTTCCCACGGTTTTAACATCTAACTAGAGTATTGCTGGCTGTGGTCTGTGCAGGCTGTGAACTCATCACAGAGTTATGGGACTGAAGATTAGCAAAAGAGAGCTTCATAAAATAATATTGCCAATAAAAATAATACTTCAAGAGCAGCAGCTGATAAACCTGCTTTCTCCACATCAGGTATCACAGATGTTTCATAAGATAAACTAAGTTTTTGTGGCATACTATGCATTTAACATATAAATATGAAAATAAAGGGAGATAAACAGAAAAATGGAGGTGTACCAACTCACTCATAAGAATCACGCCAGCCAAATACAGTTATTACTCATTTATATAAAACCCAGATGCAATAGCAGGGTTCTCAATTCACAAGACATGGGAAGAGAGTTTATTTTACATTTGCCAAGACTTCCCTGTCAAGCACAACTCTCAAACTAAAATAATTTCCTCTACTTACAGTTTGAAGACTTCCAGTCCTGCTTCTAGAATTAGAAGGACACTTACAGCAAAATATAAGAGAACATACAGCAACCCAGAGTTACTACAAAAAAGAAGTCCATAAACCAACTTCCCAATGTAAAATGCATATAAGAGTATGCAACACACCAGCACCTTACCACAGCAAAATTATATGAAAACATCCTGTGAACTAACTTTCTCAAAACACTTAAATGTACATAGAAACTAGCCACCTGACCTTTAGCCAGACTATTGAAAGTGGAAACTCTAAAGCTATTAACTTTGGTTCAGTTAAGTGTCTCAATGAACTGAATCCACTACCTTGGATTCTCTAAGCAATCCAAGGTAATGGAGGGCTTCACTAGATATTTGCTCCTCCTACCCAATTTGTATTTTACCTAAAAGCTTGTGTTGTGATTATAGCCCTACCTTCTGACATTTTCTGGGAGAAAAAACTGGTAGCTTGCACTATCTTAGGCCAGCAGCATTTGTTTGCCTTCAGCAGCACACTTCCTACAGTGCTGGACTATGTGATGAATGCTAGTCACAGTGACTTCTGACTGTTGGTGAGGGGTATTGGAAGTTCTTAAATAGGCAGATACTCTGTGACTGTGCTGGTAATGGAGGAGGAAAGGCTAGACCCATGTTAATGGAAATGTGGTTGGGCCATTGGTACAGGATCAAAAGTACATTTGCCTATATTGCTTCTGTTTAATGCTTGATTCTATTATCTGTGGTAGATAGTCAGCTTGCAACACCACTCTGTTCTGTGCCCTGTCTCTCACATAGCCTTGAGAAAATAAGTCTTCTCATGATCCCCTTGAACATAACCTCAAAACATATGAAGACTCAATCAAGCAGAACTTCTACAGTACTTTCATGTGGCAGAAAAGCAAACCCTAACCCAACCCATAATTCACTATGAAACATTGGACAGAAGTCCTTGGCCAGGTGCAGACATGACACTATTTTTGGTTTAGGGTGCTGGAAACCAGTCTAAACCTGTAACAAAACAGAAGTTCAGTGCACATTGGCTGGTTTAAAAATGACAGAACCTTGTCCACGATAGAGCAGGATGAATGTAGTATTCATTCATCCTGAATGAATACTACAGGTCACAGTCCCCTGCTATCCCAAAAGCCTTTGTGGCTCCCCTGCTGGCCTCCCCTTGCAGGTGGGTGGGCTAGCCTTGGCTGGTGCATGTCTACTCCAGCTGAGCACTGGGCCAGCCCTGCCCTGTCCTATCCCTCCCCTCCCCTTCCTGTCCTGCCTCAAGGCTGTCACGGAGCTGAAAGCAAAACCTCTGCTCCCCAGCCCTGCATCCTGCCTGTGCCTGTCAGGTGGGGCTGGGGAGAGATTCTGTGCTGGCTCTCCCTGTCTCCTTGGCTGACAGTGGAGGATTGGGGCATGTGTTGGTAGCCAGTCAGGGATGGCCTTTGCATGGCTGTGCTTGGCTGCCCTCAGCAATCTATGGTATGTGGGGAAGCATGCGGGAACACTGCCCACCTTCTGTCCTTGGCTAGCGCAAGGGCAAATATATGTTCACCCACCCCCAACGAAGGGCAAATGCATGTTCCATTGGCTCCTGATCCAATTGATGCAGCTTAGAGACACCTGCACAGATTGGATTGATTCTGCCTCAGACTTTGTGACTATCTGTACTTAGTCCTTGTTAATGAAAAATCCCTTTGCAGGGACCCCTCCATTTTCCTAGGAGACCTGTAAAGCTGTAAGAGTGTACATTTTGATTTTAAACACTTTGCAAATAGCATTTTGCATGGTCTACTTTGAATAAAAAAGTCAACTCTTGTTTCTTACTTAGGCAGAAGTTTAATAAAACTTGAGGGGACTCCTGGCTATAGAAGTGCTGAGCACCACTATTTTGCTCAGTGCCAATTCTTTGAACTGTTATGGTGGCTTCCATTAGATAAACTCAAAGCATCAACAAGCAGTAATGTATTATGACTCACAACACCCATGTATGTAAGTGGGTAGGTAATATTGTTTCTATTTTACTGATGGAGAAATTGGCTAGGAATAGAATCAAGATCTCCTGCTTCCTTGTCTCAAATTCCAATTCCAATTCCAGATTGATCACATGAACTAGTATCATCTGCCATGTGTTGGGAAATATGATCTCATGTGCAGGTGGGCTTCTGATCATTTAGGTCTGAAAAGTTAAAGGTGAAAACAGAGAGTCCAGTTCAGTAAATTTCACCTAGGCAGTGACACAAATAGTTCCACTGAAATCACTTTATATTTAAACTAGGGCTGTCAGACAATTAAAACATTTGATCGTGATTAGTTGTACAATTAAAAAAAATAGTCACAATTAATTGTCATTTTAATCACAGCTAAATATTCAAAACCATGTGCAGAGAACTCAAAATTATGCAGGTACTTTGTATGGTTGGGGTGGGGTCTGTGGTGGGGAATTTGTGAAAGTGTGGGAGGCTATGGGTATGCATGTGGGATTTGGAGTCTGGGGGGTGGTCCCCACACGACCTGGCAGGATGCAGGGAACTGTGGGTCAGGACAGGGCTGGGGGGGGGCGTGGCTTGGGAGTGAGGGGCACACACACACACACACACACACACACACACACAGAGTGACCAGCAGGTAAGTCTGTGGAGGGGGAATGGTGGGGGGAGAGGGAAGAAGTGGGGACAGATCAAGGCCCCCACAGTGAGGGAAGGAGTGGGGCTGGGGCAGGGTGGGGGTGGGACAAGGAAAAGAGCTGTGGGTGGCTTGTTCAGGGGTGCGTGTGTGTGGGGGGGTGCTCCCTGCCACTGCGTGCACCTCTGGGGGAGGCATGTGCTCCCCAGAGTTGTGTATGGGCAAGCTGCCCACTGCTAGCTGGGGCTCTGTGCCCCAATGCCTTTGCCTTAGGAGCCACGCAATGCCATGTTGTGCCTCCCATGGCAGGGGGAGCAGGGGACATATGGCATGACCAATGCAGGTCCTGGGGCAAAGGCAGCAGGGTGCAGTCTCAGCCCGCAGTGGGCAGCCCACCCTCATCCCATCGACAAATCTGGGGGGCACATGCCCTCCATTCTTCCCTTAGGGGTGCACACAGTGGTGGGGAGCCACACCCCCCAGCACCCCTGGATGAGCTGCCTATGGCTCCATCTCATGACATGTCCTGGCCCCAGGGCCCCATTCACCCAGTCCCTGCTCCTGTTCCACTCCCTCCCTCTCCATGGGGGCCTCAATCTGCCCCCCTACCCCTTCCCTTTCCTTCACCCCTCTCCTCCGCCTTCACAGACTTACCACTGTGGCGCTGCTCTACACACAGTGTGCAGGCTGTTTGTGTGTGTCTGTGTGCATGCACCCTGCACCCTGCTCCTGTTGCAGCCACCCAGAGCCCATGCTTGGGCTGCCCTGTGGTCCTCTGTGCTGACACCGCTGCCCCACTGGGTGGCCCAGAGGTGGTGGAGCGGAGCCTGGGCACAGGCTCCAAAACCACGCACGCAATTAACGCGTTAAAAAAATTAACGCAAGACCCGATTAATGCGTTAATCGTGCATCTTAACTGTGATTAATTGACAGCCCTAACTTAAACAAGTTTCTTTTTTAAAATCAAAATCAATAAAGTCAATAGGACTACTTGTGTGTGTGTTTGTGTGTATGTGTGTGCAATTGTGCATATGTTTGAGAGGTGGTTTACATTATCATGTACATTTACCGCAGTATGATTTCTGCTATATCTTTCTTTGATCAATATATATTTATGCAGCATATAACTTAATATCATGTGTATGCAAAAGATCCTTCTGTATATTACAGCTGAATAATAATGGTAAACTGTAGAACTCTTTAGAGAATATAGTATTCTTATGGAACAGAGTATTGTGAGATAATAAAGAATATTTTAACATGTTGAAATGAAATGCAGTTTTTGCTGAACCAAGGGATTTGGCTGAAAAAGTAAGAGCTTGTTTAAGGTCTGATTACCCTCACGACTTACATGAACAGAGCTCCTATTAATGTCAGAAGGAATTATGCACTCAAAAAGGGAGGATAATCGACATAAATAGTAAAGAGAGTGGAGAGAGGGGAAATATACTTCAGCGGCACTAGAAAGTGCATGGTTTCAGTTTCCTTTGCTATGAAGTCTGCTTGTTAGCAGAGAAGTACCATAGTGAGGTTCTATTATACTGCATTCTGCTACCGTGCAAGAAAACACAATTCTGAATTGGGCAAATACTCATTTTGATGTATCATCATCTTGGAGAAATGCCATTTGAAATGAAGGAAAGGAGGTTTCTACTCTGACTGCTCACATATGATAAAAATAAAACAGTTAAGCCATGCTGAATACAGGTGGGCAGGGAATCAACATGTCTTAACCTATTAACCTAGATAACATGGCTCCTGTGTGGCTTTTGAAAGACAACTCATTTTGTTTCAGTACTTAATGCAGTAGACATTTTAGTGCATTTTATTGTTGCAGAAAACTCTTACCTCATGCACATCAGACCAAGTCTCTGAAAACTTGCAAGCTACATTTTTGGCATGTATGGGCAATACAGTATATAAGTGCAAATAGTAGAGAATTTCTTTAGCAACAAATAAGTAAGATGGTGCTATTTCTTCTTAAATGAAGGTCCTGATTCTCACCTTATTCCAACTTTTTTTTATACCTGCCAAAATTTGTTGACTTCAGTGGAATAACTCCTGATTTATCCTGGTTTAAGTGAGAGGGAGGATTAGGTTCACTGAGCCAGATTCTCTTCTTATGCACATCAGTTCTACTTCAGTATTACTCCATATGCTGTAAAAGTGTTACTTCTGTAGTCTGGTCCCCAGGCACTATCACAATAAAAAGAACTGATAATAAGAATGTAACAAGCTGTCTCCTAAAATTTGACAAGGTTTCTTATTTGGGTGCTTTTCTGTCAAAGTAGATAAAATCTGTAGATTATAATGTTTGAAAACAAGATTAGCGCAAAATTTTGCAGGTTCATTGGCTATTTTTTTAAGTTTTACATCATTACTCCAGCAGTGCCATAATAAATGAACATATCACATACACACCCTGTAGGTTTTGTAGGCTGAACTCATTGCACACATCAGGGAATCCTTTCATTCCTCCCTACAACAGACTTTCTGAGTGCCACCCCTATCCTACTCTATTTGAAGTATTTCCTGCACCTCTTCCATGCAAAGGTCTACCTGTTGTTCTGCAGTTTTGTGTTTCTTCAGTCTGTGTCAGGGGCAATCAGTGTCACCTACTCCCTACTTCCATACTATGGCAGGATCTCTTTGTGTCCCCATATTCTCCTCCTCCGTTTCATTATTTCCAATTTGCCATACTCTACCAGCCAAGAACTCTATGTACCTTTTATCCCCCTTTTCCACTATGGCAGGGGCTCTGTAAGCTCTTCATTAACCCCTGTCAAACACCAGCAGCTCCACCATATTCTCCTCCACGCTGCATGCCAGGCTTTTTTAATGGCTCCCCATTCTCATTTCCTTTTAGTTGTGTCATGGATTTAAGTCTTTTAGAGTGTTAGCATTTTTATTATGCATTGGGAGTAGGCCTGTGTGAATAGGGAAGTACTCGATTCAGATTTGGCTGATTCGGAGGACAGTGATTTGGGGCACTGTCCTGAATTGGCTTCAGAAGATCCGGTGCTGATTCAGAGAGATTCGGCAATTCGGCCATAGACTATAAAGGGGAATCACTGAAATACCTATAACCTTGTCATTTTTGGCAGATTTAGATGAAAACAGATAGCCCCTACTGAGGGCGTGAAGCCTGCAAAGTTTCAAGGAGATAGGTTCAGGGGTTTCTGGGAAACTGCACCTCAAGTTCATGAAAGCAAAACTCATGTCACTTGTGTGTTTTAAAGCGGAGCAGGATGAAAACAGCAGGGATGATAGCCTGTAACAGGGGACTTTCCCGGTGCTGGTTAGATCTCTGCCTGCCCACCTGTTTCTGGGCCAGCCACCTGCCCCTCTTTTGCTCAGGCAGAAACAGCTCACAAAAGGGACAGAAAGGCTGCAGATAGAGGCTTATGTGCTGTTTCTACGTCCCTCCCCCAGAGCACTGTGATTGGAAGGGGACTTAAGGAAAGATCACCGTCACTGGCCAGCTACAGATGTCAGTCTTCCCCTGCTCCCTCTTCTCAGTTTTTCTTCCTGAAAGACTGTCTTTAGAACCTCTGAATCTTTTTCAAATCAATTTGGAGGTTTTTTTTGGTTTCCTGAATCAATTTGGATTTGGTGATTTGGCCTTCAAATTGGGCCGAATCTTTTCTGAATCAAATCAGTGACCGAAGCTTCGTACACCCCTACTGGGGAGGATGGGAAAAGCTGAGAAACAGGGGAGGAGTTGTGTTACGCTGGAAGATGTTAATGGCTGCCATCAAGTGTTTGATCAAGTGTTTCCTTGATTACAGAGCTTGTTGAAGTTTCTTGATCTGCTACCCAGATACATGGGTCTCCATGGGTCTTCAAATCCATTAAGATTTAATCTAATACAATGAGATTTTGTCTTCAAAAGCTAGGAATTTAGGAATTTGATTGGAGATGGCATTCAAAAGTTATCCCATTGCAGACAGAAAGGCAGAACAACAGAGAAAGGTCATTGTGGTTAGAGTAAGACCTTGAAAACAGCCAACAATCTGACGCAGGTCTACATGTCATAATGCAGTGCCACATAGACATGACCTGATTGCAATAGAGTGTCAAGCAGGGTTCATGCATACCCCGCCCCCACCCTTTGCATTTTCTGAGGTTTTTTTACAAGGCATGTTTCTTATGTATACAATTAAGAGACAGGGTTTTAGCAGACAGTGAATAGCCATTGGCTATGTCTCTTTTGTTCTGGTTTTGATTGATGACAGGATCAGAGCAAGACTAGTGAATGTCCCAGTTGAGCATATCTCCTTAGTAGTTTCCGGTTGAGGACTTTTGTAAAACATGAGCGTCAGCTTAGTTCACAAAAAGCTCACGTAAGTGATGCATCTATTCTCGTATAGTAGAACCAGAATAAACTGACATAAAGTGTTTCTTTTCTTCTGTAACTTTCATTTCAAACATACCAAATATTTCGTCATCATTATTTGTCATAAAGGTTCTTTTCTTTCATCACCATCATCCCAACCTTTGTCTTCCTAGAGTTAGATGCCTACTATGCATTGGAGCCACCATTTGACCCTCATTTTCAGAAGAGATTCATGATTGTGGGGGCCTTAATTTCTGTGTCCAACTTGAGTCAACTGGAGATTTTTGATTTTGAGAAAGTGCTGAACCCTGACCTGGAAAAATCAGGTTAAGGCGCTGTAAGTCACTTAGGAAAAGAAGCATCCAGAATTATCGGCCACTTTTGAAAAATTAGGCAGCTGAAATTGCTGCTGAGATAAGAATTCAAGACCATTACTATTATTATTATTAGTTACTAATAACTATTCAAAATAATTATGAATGAAGATTACTTTTAGTAGTTTATAAAATGGCTCTCATGTTGTAAAATAATAGATTAAGATTGTTGCAGTCCTTATAACAGTGGTGGAATGACTCTCCCTGAGTCTCATCCTGATAAGCCTGGCTTCATACACCATCCCTTTTTTAGGAATTGCATTAAAGTGCTTCACTGGTGTAGGTGCTTGTACCTTGGTTGTAACTAGTCTTCGATGTTGCTCTTGCACCTCTTTTCTGTCTATCTCTGTCTGTCCCTACTCTTTCTTAATAAACTCCTATGTACTTTGTTCAGAGGCATCTTAAAAAAACCTGCTGTACTGCACAGTTACATGTGAGTTCAATTTGATTTTATTTGTATAAATTAAATGGATTTTTTAAAACCATATCATTTCACTTTTTATGATCAGCAGCACACTCAGCATTGCTGGAGTGGGCCTTCAAAATTTGCCCAGATACTACCTGTTCTGTATTTCTTTTGTGTGCAAACAGAGGACTCAAGTCTCTAGTGCTGTCTGTCCAGCACATTTTCCTTAATTCATACACACAAAATTTTAGAAAAAACAAATCATCTTTGTGCTGAGTTATAGTAGCCAAAGAAAAACTCGTGAAACTAGTTCACTTAGATGCATCTTGCACCTTCCTTCGGTTAAAAAGACCCATTTCATTTTAAAATAATGTAATAAAAACACCACTGTCAGGCTGAGAACTTGCCTGCCAAGTTTCACCTTAGAACAGTTTTACCGACAAGTTATAAATCCCTAAAAACTGGAGTTGATAGCAAGAATATTGACAGGCCCTTATCTAGTGAGTGCTTCTCTGAGGTGGCCCTTAAATGGACTGTTTCAAAACAAAAAAAGGCTGATGGTATACAGTCAATCAGTCATACTGATACATTCAGTCATATGTTATAAGCAACATGTTAGTTTATTTGTTTACCTACATGTATTAACCACCAGGGTTTGTATATTCTTAGCCTTCCTTTGATTCTTTTTTTAAAAGACATGAATTCTGCCATCTGTAAGCATTTCTACACTGACCATGCCTTTGGCTTTGCCAACATATGAAATCTATAAAGACTTACTTGTTGATAAAAGAAAGAGCTAAAGACAATTGACACTGTCGTTTGAAGTTTGTGGCATTTCATGCTAATTTAGTGAGGTAGACATGGAACAGCGATCTAGAATTGTGTAGGAGAACTTGCCTGAGGATGTAAACCTGAACAAATGTTGTCCTTTTACTCTGTTTCATAGTCAAGAAATATAATATGATTTTCATTAGGTTCTGATGAATTGCAATTTTAGTAAGTGCAACTCCCGTATTGGTGTTTGCTGCCACTGCTACATATGGACAATAATTTAAGAAGACTGCACTGTTTGCCTTATTGATGAAATAATAAAAGACAGTATCTAATAATGTCACACAGAGATAAAACATTCCTACTGTAAACCTAAATCTCTGCTTGGACCTATATACAATGTCTTTCAAAATACTGTTGGCCAAATTTAAGCAAATCTGGCTTGAGTGCTGGCTATCCTAGAAGAATAAAATCAAAGACTCCTGGCTTCTGTTTCTGGCTGTGATAGACTGACTGACTTTGTAACCTTAGCTGAGTTACTTAACCATGGTGGTTTAACTTATCTACTAATCTGTAAAATAGGGATTAAAATACTTATCTGTCCCTCCAGGATGCAGAGAGTCTTACTCGATGTTTGGAAAACCATGAGATCCTCAGCTGAAAGGCACTGTGTAAATTGTTACTATTCTACATTTTTAAAAGGTAGAACCTGATTTCTCAATACAAAAAAGTCCATGAACCAAAAAGCCTCCACTGAGTAGGAACTCAACTGTTTTGGTACAAGGACCTTGGTAAACCTCAGATCATTGGCTTGTTTGGTCCATGAAGAGTACACAGGACTTGTCGAGGCTGGGACAGCCAGTGCCATTGAAAACTGAGTCAAGTTCCTCACAGAGTTGAGGTAAAAATTCCTGGGACAGTGTAAGACAGTAAAAGACATTCAGGCCAGCACAGTCACCCAGTTTATTCAGGAACAGCAGTGGATCCAGGAAGACTGTCCTTTGAAGCAGTGAAAGATGGAACTTCTCTCTGGGAGCTTGGAGGAGACTCCATCCTTGTTAGGGTGCAGATCTTCAGAAGACTACCCATGCAAGGCACTATGTAGTGGGGCTCTTCTTGGGGTGATCAGGGATTCAATAAAAGTAATAGTGCAGGACCTGAAACAGCAAACCTCAGTGGGTACATTTTCCCCTGAAACTGAATTTTGCATTCTGTAGTCACCTCTCTTGCTGTGTTGGTAAAAATCTATAGACAGGAATAATGACAAATGCTTAATATGTTGAGATGCAATAAATGCTGGATTGCTTGGATCCATCACTACATAGCCATTATTCTGAAAACAGCCCCATGACCAGGTGCTCTCTTCCTTGCCTGTGGAGCAGTCACTTGTAGTAGTGAAAAGTAATGCAAAGCTCCAACCTTCTGATTTAACAGTGGTTTGAGTATGCAAAGCTCAGGGCAATGGAGAATCTGGCCATCAGTGCTCACGGATCCAATAGGAATGGTCACAGTGTGAGAACACCGTGAAATTAAGAGTGCAAAGGATATTAATCCATTTGTGTTCCATGCAGGAGTTGGTCATAATGACAGTCCCTTAACATCATCACCCTGCAGGAGTTAGCTTGCCTGCACATCTGGGAGCTCCCAGTGCTCCTGATGCAACCCAAGGCTCTAGCTATAATGCCACAATAGAGTCCTACCTGATAAATACAATGATATTGTACCTGATAAAAGTACATACCCACTTGTATTTGTATTTCAGCTATCACAGTTACAAACTGTAGTGTCACAAGGACCAATAGGGAGCAGAGAATAGTTTAACATCCATCAAGGGATGGTAACCACAGGAAAAAATACTGCTAACACAGCTGAGGAGAAATTACTAAAAGTTAAATTAACAATCCATGCTAGTACTGTAGCATGCTGCATGATGATACCGAGGTCATTTTATAAGGGCAGCCACTACACTTAGAAATGCCCCACCCTTGAGGGAGACCAGGATCTTATTTTCATATTTCCTGTGCTTTGGAATATAAAGTTTAGTGCAGTTGTGCAGAAGTTCAAGGAGATGTAATGGCAACCTGGTTGGCATATAAATATAAAATTTTACTTTGGACCCTGCATAATTACTCAGTCAGCTACTTTAACATAGGTGAATTAGCTTTGTTTATATACCACAATCACACCTTGGACTGCAGTGTAGACATAACTAATCATCTAGGTCGTGATTCTCAACCAGGGTGATGCAGCAACCTGGGGTGCCTTGAGATCCTTTCGAAGGTACCACGAAGTGCCACACAATGTCGGTGCAGTTAGGCACGCAAACATGATTCACATGGTACAGACAGACAAAAAGCCTGAGGCTGAATGAATTCAGTCTTTGCAAGTTAGTCTAAACTGCAGAGAATAATTGAAACAGAAGGGAACAGACATTTACCTTTGATTCAGGAAATGCAGCCACAAGCCTGCAGTGGCTCAGGCCAGAAGCTTCCAGGTGCCTATGGGATTTATAGTTCACAGTTGCAGCCAGCAGTAAGTTTGAGGAGGGGCTGTTTAACCCCCCCTACCCTGGCCCCAGACCCAGCTTGGGTTTGTCTGGTGGAGGGGGGGACATTCACCCTTCACCCCCCCACCTATAGACTGGGCTGCATCCCCAGCCGGGCTTTCCCCTCCCCACCTACTCCCTTGTCAGTCAGCCCTTACTGCTCCAGCAAGGGAGCAGAGGGGTGGGGCCAGCCCAGCTCGCTGGAGCAGACAGACCGGCCCAGGGCTGGAAAACATTCTGGGATGCTGGGGGACTCTGATTTAATGTCAACCAGGAAGGGGTCTGGGACAGAAATTTCATAAACTGGTTTTACCCAAATCAGTGAAGTGTGATACTACATTCAACCAGGTTTATCTTAAACCAGTTTCAGCTATTTTGAAACTGGTTTACATACACTGAGCTTCTGTTCTGTTACAGTTTTAGCCAGTTTCTGATCATGTAAACCAGTGTATGTGTAACTTCTGTCCCTAGCCAAGATAAATCCAGAGATTTCAAATAGGAATTCTTAGCGTCTGACCTGTTGTGGTCTTTCTGAGTTCTTAGCATCAGGAGACGTGCTCTATTATTTGTTTGTAGTACAAAAACAAGTGAAAACTAAGAGCTGGTATTTTCCAAGGGGTGCCTTGAGCCTATCAAGGGATGCTTTTAGCTTGAAAAAGTTGTCCTAAACCATGGAGGCTGTGATGGTGGTTATGGTCTCATGGCTCAAACCTTTGCTAGGGATATCTAAGACTTGAATCTTTGCTATGGGTTTTCCATCCTTGTTGATTTTCATGCATCTTTCCCATGTCATGCAATCACAACTAGCAGCATAACACATTGTTAAGCAAGATTTTAAAAAATAAGGTTTTAACATGAGACCACTTAATCCATAATTCCCATGGTTTGCCTTTCAGAAACATTAAGTGTTGGCTTCATTGAGAGTTGAGCAGTTCCTTACAGGGAGTTTTCAGAAATTTGTAAGAAAAGGAATTGGAAGTGTGCTGGTACTAGAAATACAAGGAATGGGAGTGGGTCAGTGAATGCTTCCTGGGACAGCACCACTTCCTCTGTGTCTGTGGACCGTGCTCTTGGTATTCCATTTGTCACTATCCCTCCCTGTCCAAGCTGGTACAGCTGGAGGAGAGAGAGGACTCTCATTTGCGTTGGCCAGCCTCTTCAAGAAGTAGTGCATCACTGGGAATCCCACCCCCTCTTCGATCCTCGCTGCCTCCTGTTGGCACAACCGTTCTGTCACAGCAGAGCCATTTGCTTTGGATCACATTGGACTTGCCCAGCGGCACCTCCTTTGACATGCTGGAAAGGGACTTACCCCTGCCCAGGCAAGACAAGTTACAACATTGAAAACTAGTTTATTTTGTTTGCTTGTTTATTTTGTTTTTGGTCTTTTTCCCCTCCTCTTTTTCTGCATTTTGAACAACACATGTTCCTGTGGAAGATTATGGGGTTTCCTGGGGTTTCCTAAAATAGCCAAATGCTCCCAGTGATGAATTAATCCTCCTGTGCTCTGTTTTGTTCCATATAGGTTCTTATTCCACCCTCATCACTGTATTATCTGAGAGCCCTCCAGTTGTGCATTAAGCGATGTGACGAACATCTGTCATGTGTGGTTCATTCTCTCTCTCATCCAGAGGGAGAATTGTGTGAGCAATGTGTAATATTTTGTCTCGAGAGGGCTTTTTCCTTAACATTTACATGCTGCTGTGTGTTTATGTTAGAGGAGGCAAGATTGGAGAAGTGTGCTTTGCACTTGGAAGGTAGTTAGGTTTCTGATGGTACTGAGTTCCTGTGGGAGTTTTCCCCACCTGCACAGGAACATATGTGGGCACTTAGGGAGTGGAAGGGAGTCAAAGGGAGGGAGAAGGAGAGGGCAGGGGAAAGAGAAAGTGTGTGTACGTGCATGTATTTGGTCTAAGTTGTTTGCCAATTGTCCTTCCTCCCCAGATACTTTAACTGAAAACAAATTTGGCTTGTTTACCAAATACCTGAAACAAGACTCTCATTGAAATGAATGGTTCATTGGGTTATATAAATGTAGAAACAGAGACATACACCTAGACAAATGAATAAGCACAGGGCTGAGGTGTACATTACAACCAGCATTAAAGAAGCTGCCTCAGATAGGTCACACAGTGTTAGCTTTCATGTGGAGCCACTTAAATCATAGTTAGAAATGAAAGATAGTGAGAACTATTGAAATGTGTGTATCTATGTATGGAAACTGATAGCTTAGGATTCAATGGTCCATCTTTAAAGATTTCTGGTACTCTGAAGATCCACAGAGTTTTGTGTAAAAGCAGTCAAAGGATTTTTTCTTCTTTTTTTGCCTTCTAATACTTTACTGCAGGTTTAATTGCAGCAATATTTCAATGCCAAAGAGAGTAATTTGCAGCTTGAATACAGCATTAGATCTGCAATACCCTACATTTTAAAACCTCAGTATAAAAATGAGCATTTGGTACTAGTACCAGTAGAATTCTCATTTCCTGTTCAACTTTCAAAGAAATTGAAGTTAAATGTCTATATTAACGTTTATAAAATTTTAGGAGTGATTCCCTTATTACATAATTAGCCTAAGCACTCTGAATTTCTGTATATCTGCCAATTAAAAACATTACTCAGAACATGCCCTGGAACATCTGCATTCCTAGACAGAAAAACCTCCTAATGTGGCCCTGGGGGAGAGTGCTCCATTTTGACAGAATATAGCTTTCTTGGAATACAGTTATTACAATTCATAATTGTTCACTTTGGAAAAATATTAGAGAAAAGGATCTTGTTAACAACAACAAAAAAATCTTTTCCAATAGCTTTAAAGTCATACTTCAGATCTCCACACCTGGGAATGAAGGTAGGCAAGGGATTTCAGATGCAGTCTATAATGAGAAGGAACTAGGAGGTACTCTCACCACATACAACTCTTAAAACTGCTTCGATGGTGACAGTAGGTGTCCCAATGATAAGAGTCAGATATTGGGTTTCAGCTGATGAAATGTGAGCTAATGCTAAATTAATTTGAAAGTAATAAAAGCATGAAGTGTCCTTCTACTGGGTTAAATGAGTGCATATTTGAGTTAAGGTTAGCGAGCTGTGGAGTTTCATAGAATCACACATATAAAATGGGTGGTAAAATAGATATACAATCTAACTGGTCTAAAGGTATCACAGCAATTCACATATGCTATTAGGTGTTCTACATGCACATACAGGCATATTCACATATGCTATCTTGGAGAAGTGCAGCTCAAAGAATTGGAAAGACCAAGCAAGTGATTCAAGAAGAGGCAAGATTATTACATAGAAAGCACAATATCTATTCTTGTAATCAGGAAAAAAAAAATCCAATTCCAAAATCTGGCATATAAATTGACCCAAATGTAATCTCCACGTGCCCTGAACATGGGGGAATCAGTTTTTCCATTCCACGCTCTCCATTTGAATACTTTTTGGTCTATGTTGTTTAACAGCCCTTATTTAATTGAGCATATCTTGAGTGCATATGCATTATATTTATAGCAGATATGCCATGATATAGTTTTTGGTTTTTTTAATGATGCAGCATTGCATTCTTGTTCCTGACTGCTGCACTTAAAAAATATGACCAAACTATCATGGTGCAAAGAAGCTTTCACCATCCACTTTAGAGTAAAGAAATAGAAGAAAAAAGAAAAAAAAAACTTGCATACTT